>NW_027508925.1:5000-42500 GCF_051911475.1 Siphateles boraxobius | reverse complement strand
TAAATAATGGACAAATGAAGTCTTTTGGACGCCTCAGATGTAAAGTTATTCGCTGTCAAAGTGAGGCCAAAATGAATGGGAGTCAATGTAATGCTAACAGCAGGAGAAGTTCTGCTACAATGGCGGCTCCCGCGAGGCTTCAGTTTCCGGCTGATGGATTACACGCTTGTCTCTGAGCCGAGAGGCAAAGACTCGTTCCTGTTCTTCCTCGGCTAGTGCGCGGTAGCGATGCGCGGATGGGCTATTAGGACTTTAAGCAACAGCCTCTGGTGGAACGGCAACGGCAGCCGGAAGTAAACGGTTAACTGTACAAAAATAACAGAACGCAAAAATCACATGCAACAGTGAAGAGTGAGGAGTAGGGGATCATTTACTCATTCCGCTGCGAGTGTGTTCAATCTGTGTGTTTTTCAACAAACACACACTGTATAGTCAGAAGAGATGCACGCGATTACATCCGGAAATAGACAAGCTTTGTTTCCAAATGCCCAAAGCAAAGTATCCTGTCAATTATACAGCTTTTATAAACCCGTTCAGTATAATCACAATGAACACATACAAAATTTAATATTTAACATAATAGGCTATGTAACAACTATCTTGAGAGTTTAAAAATATGCAGATTGTGTTCCGGAGTTTATGCTGGATTTCGTGCATTAACAATTTTGTTTACAAATTAGACGCTTTGCAGTTTTCATATATCTTAAATAGGCTATTTTATTTTGGATGTGTTTGTTGTGATTATATTGGCTGGTTTTATAAAAGTTTATAAAATTGACAGGATATCTTTGCTTGGTGGATTTGGAAACAAGGCTTGTCTATTTCTAAACGTAATCGCGTGCATTAATATGATTATAAACAATACGGTTAATAAAACATGGCATTAGATTAGAGGCTAGTCGCACTTTGTCCCACAGCAACATTAAAATAGTTTAGATTTGTGTAGATGGTTTCTGTTAATAATGTAGTGTATTAAGTGTCCATTTCATTATAATATTCAGATTTATCATAAATAATTGAACATGCACATATATTAAGTTCCCTTAAAGAGGAGTGGAGGCGGGGTCACATTTCAGCGTTTAAAAATTTACATGAAAGTAACGAAATAGTTACTTTCTGAAGTAAGAAGTAGTTACTTTTATAATTTACTACTTTTTGGAAGAAGTAACTAGTAAATGTAACTAAATTACTTTTTAAAAGTAACTTGCCCAACACTGTTAATAATATGTTCTAATAATAAACATTTCTGACAGAAGCCCAGAATCTGCTTTCGGAGACGTTCCCAGCACTCACGAGTCCTCGTCCGCAGAACTGGGATTAATCATATAAACTGCTCAGTTTATGGAATCATAACAGAGAGGATAAAAACAGAGGAGCACGTCTACATCTTCACAGAAACGCTTCTGTCGGCGGAAGAAATGCTTCTTTACAGGACAAACATTAATAATCGGAAACTTCATTTCTGTGTCTCTTTAATTACTTTTTCCTTATTACAAAAAGTGTTGAAACTTTCAATTTTGTGACAATTTCAAAACTGCCTTTTTACATTCATATACAGTCAAACCCAGATTTATTCAGACATCTTCAACATTTCTCACATTATCACAGTTTATTCGCTGTAGTTTAGAAAATGGTAATAAAATATGAGAATAACTCAGAGTTATTAAATCAGTTGATATTTGACTGGTTTTGTCCGTCCTTCTGTTAGACTCTCACACATGAATTATGTTGAATATCTGTCAGCTGTTAAATTTAACTACACAATTAGATGATACCAGTTTAGCTCAACCAGTTACCAAGCAATGCTTCATGTTGTTCAGTCTGTGGTGTAAAAAGCTGCATTAGTTATTAAAGAAAAAACACTTAAAACATGATCAGCTCAAAGTGTCTGAATCATTTTTGGTCCCAAATCTTGTATAAATGTTACTGGTAGTCGCTGTATGAAGAATTGTTGGGTATAATATGCACAGTTTACTTTATTTTGCTCTCCTCACTTACATAAATGATCTATAGTGTCCTGCACACACTAGTGAAAACATATCAAAATTATATCTGGTGTTTGAACATTTTTTGGTTTGACTGTATATTAATGCAATACAAAGTTTTAAAATCAAGAAAATTCTGCTTTGCACTTTTAGACAGAACTTGAAAAAGATATTTAAAAAGTAAAGTCAGATCCTCTGTCATCATCCTCTCCTTCTGTCGTTTAAACCTGTTCAACTTTCTTCTGTGAAACATAAATGAAGATATTTCAAAAAATGTCCTTACAGAGAAAGTCAACGGGGTCCAATACTGTTCAGTTCCCAAATGTTTTTCAAAATATCAGAAGAAAGAAAAAGTCCGTTTTGAATGACATGAAGGAGAATAAATGACAGAACAATCATTTGATCAAGATTCAAGACTTATCCGAGTTTAGGTCCAAAAAGTTAACAATTAATAAAAAAAAATGAAAAGTGTATTATTATAATTGCAAAGCGAGTGTGAAGAACGAGATCCACACACACACACACACACACGCACACACACACACACAGGCCTAAAATTAACCCCCTTCTGCCCAATGACAAACGGCGTACAGTAAAGACACATTCATTCTGCCAAGAATCACCCACATCTTTCACTCATCACTCGTTCTTCTTGTTCTCCGTCACACGTTCATCATGTTCTGTGTGAGGATTGAGTTATTTTATAACCGTTTAAAGCGGATTTGGTCCAGTTGAGAGAAGGAAAGTGTGTTAAACAGAACGGAGAGAAGCGTCGACATCAGAGCCAATATTGGATCACAGTAAAACAATATTGCATTCAACAACTACACACACACACACACACACACACACACACACACGCGAACGGTGTGTGTAATTGGATCTGAGGATTCTGTGAAGACAGACAGACGTATGGAAATAAAATATCTGTGATCTCGAGAGTGTTTTCTGTTTGTGTCAGAGCGGATTCTCACGTCCCACTGATGCTCTGACACTCACTTGTGTTCTTCCCCTCTCTCAATACGACAATATGGTTTCCTCACCGTGCTCAGTGTGTGTGTGTGTGTGTGTGTGTGTGTGTGCAGCAGTTTTCCATCAGAACACACGTTCAACAGGCAACTCAACACACACACACACACACACAGAAACATGGACAACAACACCGCTTGAGGAAAATCTCACAACAAAACATTTCAACCGCAAACGGCAACAAGTTTCATTTCAAGGGTAACGGTGTTTTTAGGTTTATAAAGGTCTGTTTTTTAAACTAAATTAAAGTGTCTGCGTGTAGTTGTAACTGACTGTCCTAACGGGATTAATGAAACTACATTTTAATCACGTGCACATTAATGGAGAATATGAATGATTTATATTAGTAAAACTGAATGTAACTAAATCAAACCCTAAAAGAATGTTGCTATTGTAGAGTTTCATTATTTTTGTCTCTACATGATAAATCTTTTACACATTCAGACTCAAACACTTATTCCTCATTTGTGAGTTGCTTTGAATAAAAGCTGCTGCTAAATGAATAAACGCACATGTAAATGTCATTAAGAACACAAGAGGAAAATACTGTAAAGCCTTTTTTCAGATTTACATGCAAACAAAAATAACAGAACCAAAACATTTTGTAACAGCAAATTAAAATCCGTTTCATATTCAAGAATTTGATAACTCATGTTTTTGAATTAAAATTTTAATTTGTTAACTGGTATACTCTAAAATATAAAAATAATGACTTTGTCATGTTAATTCTGTCAGAAATAATTCTACTATCTTCTTTTGAATCGTTGTTTTACGTGTTTATTGTGACTGCAAAGTCATTATAAAATGAAATCATTTCAACTTTAAATGTTTTTATCAGAATATCAGCATCACAATTTTTCATTTCAATGACATTTAAATAGTTATATACATGTAATAAATTATGTTTTTAATAAAGCCTGACTAGAATAATTTTTTTAACATTGTTAAAATGTTTTATGTGCATGTTGTTTAATCTAAAATATTTGATGTATTTCCTAAATGTGAGTTTGTTCTGTTCAAAGCTTTTACACCGTGACATTTAGAAAAAAGGTTTCAGTTTCAATAATAAGCATATAAACCTGACAGTGTAGAAGTAATAAGGATGTTTACACATAATTAATATTGGGTCGCACTTTTAAAAATAAAGCTTTTCTGCTTTATTAACACGCACAATAATAAACACACAATTTCTGAAACTGGCTCATTTCTTCAAAACTCTACACACGAAACCACAAAACACACACACACACACACACACACACACACACACACACACACACACACACACACAAGATGAAAAACATCACACATCTTGCAAAAGCAAACACTTCATTCAAAACTATATTAACTCTTCTATGAATGCATACATACACACGCCAAACTACACACAGTGAATACACATGTGAAACACACTCTTTTCCGTGTTCAGTTCAGGAGTTTATCTCGTGTACATGCAGAAATACACTGTAAATACAATATATATGAACTTTACAGTAATGATCTGAATAATGACACTATTGGTTTGTTACATCAGAATCTGAATTTGTTACTTCTGTGCTGCTTTGAAACAATCTGTTGCATTGTAAAAATAATTATTTATTTCTGAAAACATTGAGTTTTTATTTCTAAGTGATCAACTATTTTTCAAATAAGTATTTCACACACAATCTCTGTAAGTAATCAGGAAATGAGTGTTGCATTTAAATGGCAGTGTTTTATAAATGCATGTTAGTTTTGAATGAAGTGTCTAATGTAGAGAAGTGTGTGTTTCATGTAAACGGAGTGTAAAGCAGAGAATGTGCTGCCGTTTCACAGATTAATACAGGAGTGAATGATTTCACTGACGTTTAGTGTGTGAGAAAAACTGCAACATCATGGAACCACTAAAAGTTCTTTAGATTATTGTAATGTTCTTCACACTAGGAAGAAATGGTTCTTTTCAGAACCGATCACTGAAAGATTTATGGGTAATTTAAAAATGGTTTCTCTGCGTCATCACTGAGGAAAACACGCTTTTAAAACTTTTATTCTTAAGAGTGCAAAAGTGTTGGTCCCTCAATGTCCTGATACTGTGAGATATATGATTTATTAAAAAGTTGAGCAGTGATTCTTGCAGTGAAAATGTCTTCTCTCTCACACACACACACACACACACACACACACACACACACTGCGGTGACTGAAAGTAGGCCATTGAGTCGCTGCATTGGGGAGTTTTTGAACGAGGGACGCTTCATTATTAATGTGGAACTGAGGGCTGGATGAGACACACACACACACACACACACACACACACACAAACACGCTGCGTTCCTCAAGCACTTCCTGTGTGTCCGTTTCCTGCGAGACTGACGGCATCAGATTTAACCACTCATCATCATCATCATCACTGACACCTTTACAACGGACTCAAAAAGAAATTAATCAAAATTCAATGCAGCAAAAATGAGACTTCGCATCATCATCATCATCATCATCATCATCATCACTGATAGTGTAACAAACGTCCTCCAAAACAGATTGTTTAAACTTCACTGATGTGCACAAAATGCAAAAGAAGATATTTCGAAGAACGTTCTGGAATCAAACAATATTGGCCCCCATTGACTTTCAGCATATGGACAAAAACAGACATTTCTCAAAATATGTTCTTTTAAGTTTCACTGAAGAAAGCAAGCATTGCTAAAGTCACTCACACACATATATAACATCAACATCTGTTGATGCGCACAATAAAAAACCCTTGAAAAATAAATCAACAAAATTCAATGCAGCAAAAATCAGACTCAACATCTCGACACCATCACCATCAACACTCTCTCTCACACACACATCGAGACATAAACAACACACAAAACAGCGTTTAAACTTCCTTGATGTGCACAAACTGCTAAAGATATTTAGAAGAACATTGGGAATCCAAAACAAATTGGACCCCACTGACTTTCATATCGATATTCCTCAAAATATCTTCTTTCGTGTTCATCAGAAAAAATATTCTTTAATATATTTATCTTAAACACTTTTTTTTTTAAAGATCAAGTACATTATTTTATTATTATTATGTAAATTCCACATCATCAATGAAATCTTACATTTAAGCGTATCAAAGTTTTCTGGAATTCTGATTGGAAATATTTATACTGAAAAAATATCATCATAAATTCTCCTGTAGATGGTCACTGACCATCTATAATACAGATTGTGCCTCTCATATTTAACATAAACCATCTATAATACAGATTGTGCCTCTCATATTTAACATAAACCATCTATAATACAGACTGAAAGCTGGTTGATATTGTGCCTCTCATATTTGATGAAGTGTGCATCACTGATTCTGTTACTTTCCTGTTAGAAGCTGATTTTAAACAATTTCTATTGCATAAAGCGCTGTAGAAATAAAGCAGAAAATTAAACACTTTAAAAGGCCAAAAACGTGAACGTGATAAACGCGGCTGTTCTCGACAGAAACACGAGAAGAAGAAAGAGATCAGAGAGGAAAGAATCTGGCGTCTGAGATTTGAGGAAAAATCCCACAATCTAAAAAAAGAAAACAGGCCGCTTTCCTCAATCTAAATACAGACGTGTTCTTCGAAAACACACAAGAAGCACAGCGAGTGGGAGAGTGTGTGTGTGTGTGTGTGTGTGTGTGTGTGCAGATCCAGAGACAGATGAAGGAGCGCGACCGAGGGGAAACGACCGGAAGCTCGTGCAGAAACAAGAAAAGCATGAAATCAGAGTCGAGGATTGAGAGAGGAGGGGGAGTGATGCGTCAGAGAAGAGAGGATGAGAAACGGAGTGAGAGAACAGAAGAGGAAGAGGAGGAGGCTGGTGTAAACAGAAGCAGAAACGGGGTGAGAGTGGGAGAAAGATAAAGACACAGGAAACCGCCTTTGCAGTGTGTGTGTGTGTGTGTGTGTGTGTGTGTCTATTCAGCAGAAACTTGACTTTAAAATACTGCCTGATTTTGTCGTCTGCTTTAGTGTTTTTAAAAATAAACTCTTGATGGTTAAATTGAGCAGTTTTGAATGTATATTTTTTAGATCAGAGAACAGGGAACGAAAGTTATGAACAAACATTCTTCCAGAAACATTCACAGAACGTTCGTTCAGAGTATCTGGTCTTTAATAATGTTCTCAAAACATGAGCACAAAAAAATTATTTATGGAAAGTTTTTTTCTGAAATGTTTTAGTTGGATGTTTGTCTGTTTTTTAAATGTTGCTACTTGTTTCAGAACTTTCATAGAACATTCCAAAGTAACGTTTCAATGATGTTTGAAGAATGATACAATTCCATTAACGTTCACATAACCAAGAAAAAAGTTAAGACATTTTTTTTAAAAAGTTCAGAGAACATACATAGATAATATTTTCACAACTTAATGGGAACGTTAAGAAAACATTTTGTTAGCTGGACAAAAATCTTGGTAACACTTTACAATAAAGGCCTTATTTGTGAACATTAGTTAATGCATTATAACTAACAACTATGAGTTTTTGGGTGGAAACTGGAGATCGTCCCTGCAGCGAGTCCCGTCGGGGTTCCCCAGGGCTCTGTTCTGGGTCCAACACTATTCTCTCCGTTTACTCCCTCTTTCTTTTATTTTTGAGTCCCATAAAAGTTTCATAACATATTTATGCCGATGATACTCAGCTCTGTTTTCCTCTAAACTCAGTGTCCTCTTCGCTAGCGTGTTTAGAGGACATTCAGACTCGGATGGACAACAATTTCCTTCAACTGAATCAGAGAAAGACTGAAGTTATATTCTTTGGCCCTTCACACCTTTTTAATAATTTAAGTCAGCCGTTCCAAAAACTTTTTCCTGCGCACCCTCTTCTATGTCCCGACCGGGTTGGCGCACCCCCAATCCCCACTTTAAAAAAAAAACGCAACAAAGCTTGGTTTTATCGCCATATAAAGACTCATTTTTAATCATGCGCGAATAACCAGAGCACGCATCACAATAACATCAACAAAGTTTCAATATAATGCAACAAATCTACGCACAAGCTTCCACTTTTAACCCTTTCGCACGCAAGTTTAGAATATTCTAACTGACCCCCCAGGTGAGTTTTACAAGGCGACCGTTATTTAGAACTTGTCACTTTAATGTTTCCATGGTGACGCGTCATTGCTTGTCACGTGACCCAGCGGAACCACAACACAGCGCTGAATGAATGATGATCTGCTTTTATGTCATTTTTCCTTTTTTATCAAAAATATTCGCAAATGTATTTAGCTATAGCATGAAACACTGATATTCCGATTGTCAAATATGTGTAAGTGGGTGTGTTTTGTTGTTTGAACACCTTCATAACGATCGCGTTAGTTGAGCTGTATGTCTGATGGGCGGCGCCATGTTAGTTTGTGCAGAGAATCGGCTCTGTTGGATTTACAACACGTCAATTCCTCCACTTCTCACGAAATACATGAAAGTAAGAGGCCGGTGAACTGGGAGAAGAATAGGGTAAAATGTGAAGCTACTTGCACAATGTGTATTTGATATGAATAAAACGTGTCATTATAATGAAAAGGATTATTATTATTGCCGCTTCCATAGAAATCAGCAAACTCAAAATCATTGTTTTGCTAGTACTTATGTGTATTTAAATGTCTGAAACCTAAAATATACATTATGTGGTTGAAAACACTCAATAGTTGTGATATATGACAGCACTGACTCAGCGCCAGCCAACGCGCAAAAGCACATTTGAATTTAGAAGTTGATCACGTGACATTTAGCCCAGCGGCTGCAGTGCAGAGCAGTGCGTACTAATTAATTATAGTTCTTTTATTTAAAAGGAAATGTTTACTGTTCATGTTTTTTATTTTACTGTATGGAAAAATCCCACTTAAAAAAACAGACCGCCATTACATTTTTCCTCTCGCGTTGCCCTGGGGGTGCGCGTACCACACTTTGGGAATCCCTGATTTAAGTCATTACCCTGGGCCTCCTTCAAGATAACATTCGTGATAAAGCTAAAAATCTGGGAGTTACCCTTGATCCCGAGTTAAAATTCGACAAAGAAATGAACTATTTAAAGCCAGTTTTCTGAGGCTTATGGAACTTTAGGGAAGTTTTAGCGATTTGCATTCACGCGGCTCGAACACATCACACCTGTGTTAGCATCCCTTCAGTGTTAGCATCCCTTCAGTGTTAGCATCCCTTCAGTGTTAGCATCCCTTCAGTGTTAGCATCCCTTCAGTGTTAGCATCCCTTCAGTGTTAGCATCTCTTCAGTGTTAGCATCTCTTCAGTGTTAGCATCCCTTCAGTGTTAGCATCCCTTCAGTGTTAGCATCCCTTCAGTGTTAGCATCCCTTCAGTGTTAGCATCCCTTCAGTGTTAGCATCCCTTCAGTGTTAGCATCCCTTCAGTGTTAGCATCTCTTCAGTGTTAGCATCTCTTCAGTGTTAGAATCTCTTCAGTGTTAGCATCTCTTCAGTGTTAGCATCCCTTCAGTGTTAGCATCCCTTCAGTTTTAGCATCTCTTCAGTGTTAACATCCCTTCAGTGTTAGCATCCCTTCAGTGTTAGCATCCCTTCAGTGTTAGCATCTCTTCAGTGTTAGCATCCCTTCAGTGTTAGCATCCCTTCAGTGTTAGCATCTCTTCAGTGTTAGCATCCCTTCAGTGTTAGCATCCCTTCAGTGTTAGCATCCCTTCAGTGTTAGCATCTCTTCAGTGTTAGCATCCCTTCAGTGTTAGAATCTCTTCAGTGTTAGCATCTCTTCAGTGTTAGCATCCCTTCAGTGTTAGCATCCCTTCAGTTTTAGCATCTCTTCAGTGTTAACATCCCTTCAGTGTTAGCATCCCTTCAGTGTTAGCATCCCTTCAGTGTTAGCATCCCTTCAGTGTTAGCATCTCTTCAGTGTTAGCATCCCTTCAGTGTTAGCATTCCTTCAGAGTTGATTTTAAGGTTTTAGTATTTGTATTCAAAGCACTTCATGGTCTTGCCCTCAGATCCTAACCCAGATATTATCGATTGTTCCCGAATCTCGACTGAAACACAAGGTTTTCTCAGTTCTTGGTCCTGTGGACTTTCCCATCAGATCCTCCCCTACTCTATCCACACTGAAATCATCTCTTAAAACATATTATTTATCTCAGGCTTATGCTTAATCTGATTACACTTTTAGTTTTAATTGTTTTATTTGCTCAATGATGTTTTGTATTAAATCTATTATTTTCTATATTTATAATCTATATTTTTCTTCTGATATTTTTTATTAGTATTTAAATTTGAAAAAAAATGATATTTTGTTGTCTGTTGTGCAGCAGTTTGATCAAATAATGCTAAATAAATAAATTTGACCTTGACTCAACATGAACTTTTAACAATCTTCTGACAGCATGTGACATTAACTTTAATGTTAGTTAATAAAAATGTTCATTTTAGTTCGCAGTGCATTAAAGGCAGCTGTTATTTCAATTAATGTGTTTTCATAAAGCACATTCAAAAACAACTGAAGTGCTGCAGAATGAGTAGAAGACATCAGCAGGAACACGCAAAAATCTCAATAATGAGAAAAGCTAAAACATAATAAAAGGAGTGTTAGAGAGTGAATTAAAATTTCTGTTCAGCGCTGAAACTCCAGCGGAAACACTGACACCAGATCCAGATCCAGATTGAGTTTAAGCGAAGCCTGTGTGTTATGATCAAATATCTGTGACTGATGGAGCCGTCTCTGACAGAAGAGGCCGGATCTGAGATCGAGACACACACACACACACACACACACACACACACACAGGGCATCATGACACACAACAAAAAACACACTTGCTATTCTTGAAATTATCATTCATTTTCCATATCTCGGTTTGCTCTACCTTTACAGAACATTGGCATTTGGAATTGATGCATTTCTGCTGTTTCATGTCTGTGTTCTTAAAGTTTTGGAAACACACATACAACAGAAACCATTTCCTACAAACTCTAAATGTCAAAAGGTCAATGCAGCATCACTTTCAACGTTTCTAAATCCGTCACGAATCAGACAGAAACAACCAGCGGATTGTTGAGTCACTCAGCTGAGAAAAACAAAACTCCAAAAACACCCGCGCGATCAACGGCTTTATCACACGAGTGGAGGAATCCAGACCGGCACAAACCAGATCCAGACCGGCATGATCCAGACCGGCACAAACCAGATCTAGACCGGCACAAACCAGATCCAGACCGGCACAAACCAGATCCAGACCGGCATGATCCAGACCGGCACAAACCAGATCCAGACCGGCATGATCCAGACGGCACAAACCAGATCCAGACCGGCATGATCCAGACGGCACAAACCAGATCCAGACCGGCATGATCCAGATCAAGACCGGCACAAACCAGATCCAGACCGGCATGATCCAGATCCAGACCGGCACAAACCAGATCCAGACCGGCATGATCCAGATCCAGACCGGCACAAACCAGATCCAGACCGGCATGATCCAGATCCAGACCGGCACAAACCAGATCCAGACCGGCATGATCCAGATCCAGACCGGCACAAACCAGATCCAGACCGGCATGATCCAGATCCAGACCGGCACAAACCAGACCGGCACGATCCAGATCCAGACCGGCACAAACCGGCACGATCCAGACCGGCACAAACCAGACCAGCATGATCCAGACCGGCACAAACCAGATCCAGACAGGCATGATCCAGACCGGCACAAACCAGATCCAGACCGGCATGATCCAGACCGGCACAAACCAGACCCAGACCGGCATGATCCAGATCGGCACGATCCAGATCCAGACCGGCACAAACCGGCACGATCCAGACCGGCACAAACCAGACCAGCATGATCCAGACCGGCACAAACCAGATCCAGACAGGCATGATCCAGACCGGCACAAACCAGATCCAGACAGGCATGATCCAGACCGGCACAAACCAGATCCAGACAGGCATGATCCAGACCGGCACAAACCAGATCCAGACCGGCACAAACCAGAGCAGCATGATCCAGATCCAGACCGGACAAACCAGATCCAGACCGGCATGATCCAGATCCAGACCGGACAAACCAGATCCAGACCGGCACGATCCAGATCCAGACCGGCATGATCCAGATCCAGACCGACATGATCCAGACCGGCTAGCAACGTCTGACAGTCTTAAAGTGACAGCAGGTTAATAGTAAACATGCTGTCGCTTGTCCTTAAAGGGACATAGTAGGAAAAACTATTCACTGGGAGTCACTGGGAACCAGCAACTGTGTGGTAACCCATATTCTTCAAAATAACTTATTTTCAACAAGAAGAAAGAAACTTATTTAGGTTTAAACTACCTAGAGAGTAAATGATGACAGAATTTACATTTTTGTGTGAACTATCCATTTAAAGGGACAGTTCACCCAAAACTGAAGACTCTGTCAGTAATTACTCACTCTCATGTTGTTCAACCCCGTCAGACTTTCGTTCGGGACACAAATGAAGATATTCTTGCTGAGATCTGAGAGCTGAGTCACTCCTCCAGAGGCTTCTAGGCAATTTCATTCTGCCGGCCCAGAAAAGTTAATAAAGACATCGTTAAAATAGTCCAAGTGACTAGAGTGGCTCAACCTTACGTTTATCAAGCGACGAGAATACTTTTTGTGCGCAAAACTCCCCCAAAATAACGACTTTATTCAACTCTTCATGTTGTCCGCGTGGCCGTGAGTGAGTCACGAGACGCATGCGCGAGGGCTGAGGCGACGCTCACGTCATTGGATGGGAAAGTGTGAAATATAAGCTGTTAATTTTCCGGCATTGCTGAGGCACTTCTACGTTTTCTTGTTGGTTTCTCACGATTTAGACATCCAGGAAATGCACAGTTTACAACCATTTTAAACATCGAGATCCGTGAGCTTGATCTTCTCAGTTCTCGGTTTAGTCACTGTAGTCACTCATTTTAACGATGTCTTTATTAACTTTTCTGGGCCGGCAGAATGAAATTACCTCGAAGCCTATGGAGGAGTGACTCAGATCTCATCAAGAATATCTTCATTTGTGTCCCGAACGAAAGTCTGACGGGGTGGAACAACATTAGAGTGAGTAATTACTGACAGCATCTTCAGTTTTGTGTGAACTGTCCCTTTAAGGACAAGCGGCAGCATGTTTACTATTAGGCTACTGTCACTTTAAGACCGGCAGGCATCGTATAAACTATCCCTTTAATGTTAATAAAACAACAAAACAACAAAAAACAAAGAGAAATTCACTCACTGCTCTAAGAACTTCAATAGTAGCTTTAATAAGAATGTTTTATTTTTATATTTGTTCATTTAATTTAATTCTTCAATGCTAGCTGAAAAAGTAAAGCACTGTTTATTTCATTTGTACATTATGTTGTGTATGTGTAATGTATACCTTTGTTCTTATTTTTTAATAACAAAGAAAATAATAAAGATTTTTATCTTCGCCACATTGGCCTAAATGTCTGCAATTCTTTTTATTTTATATTTTATTACTTTAAAAGGCTTTGTTTTTAAAATAGGGACATTAGTTTGGCTGTAATGCTCAGTCACTTGCAAAAGTAAAACCAAAATGAAAAGAATCGTGATAAAATCGTTAATCGTGATTTTCATGAAAAAAACTGAGCACCCTAATGAACACTTGTTAAAACTGACGCAGGTTATTTTTAAGTTTCTCAGCTCTTTTATCTCTGAAATGCGTCATTTTGGTTTTCTGTGGCATTAAGGTGCAATAGTTCTGATATGAATTATCTTCGTTTCATTTTTAACATCACAATAACAGCCGTATTAAAAGGAGTGTGTAGACTTCTTCTTATCCACAGTCTGAGATCCACTCATCGGAGAGCAGTGGGATTATGATTATGACAGCGATATGATTATGATTTGACACAGTATGATGGCTTGAGTTTGTCTGGTAACCAGCGACTCTGTGGATGTTTTAAAGTGACAGTTCATCCAAAAATCATCATTTACTGTCCCTCATATTCAATAACAAGCAAAGGCTTATGTGTGTGTTTTACTGATTGTACCTCTGCCTTTAAGACTAAGCAGAAACATTAACTCTAGGAACGTCTTCTGGGTGTAAATGGAGGAATAGTTGATTGGATAAAGAATTAAAAACACAGACCACAGCGAGTTTGTGTGTTAAATCAGATATTATGTTAATCTGTCATCTCTGTTGTTCTGTTTATACAAGTGATGTAAGAATGCAGCATGAGAAATATAAATTATGCAAATATGCAGATGATATGGCACTTTTCTGAAAATACTGTGTACATTTTGAGTATGAGGAGCAGGTTTTGTCTGTAAATAATGTTATGTGATCAACCTGTTGAAATTGTGAAGACTTTTAAGTATTTGGGAACTATAACTGACTGTAAATTAAATGATCTGATAATGTGGATCTTATGTGTAAGAAAGCGAATCAAAGGCTATTCTTGCGAAGGAAATTGCTACGGTCAGGTCGATCCGCAACGAGTTTATAGAAGTGTAATTGAGAGTGTTTTAGGGTCTAACATCTCTGTGCTATTCGGACAAGTAACATCTGTGAATAAAGTCAAATTAAACAGAATTACAAGAGTAGCAGGTCAAATTATATCACATTCCTGTTCCGAGAAAAGCACAACACACCCTTCGAATCTTTGAATTGAATTGAAATGTTCTTATGATATTTTGAGGAACGTTGGACCCCATTGACTTTCATCATATGGACAAAAAAAATATGGTAATTTATTTTTCCCGAAGAAATATATTTATCTCAAACACAATTTTTTTAAATCATGTATTATTTTGTTATTACAGTTTTTTTTTAATTCGCTTTGGTACTGTTTTCACAAGTAAGGCGTACATTTTCAAAACTCTTAGTGCTAATATCACAACAGATCGAAAGTGCTTTTTCAAACATTTCAGCATGTTTTCAATTGTGTTAGCTGAATACACAAACTCAGAACTATCCGTTTCACAACACAAAATAACTGTTTCATCTATATAAATGTTTCATTCACAGTAAGTGTGTGTGTGTGTGTGTGTGTGTGTGTGTGTGTGTGTGTGTGCGCGCATGCGAGTCTGTGAGGGTTTGTGTGTGTGTGCATTTGAGTGTGTGTGTGTGTGCATTTGAGTGTGTGTGTGTGTGTGTGTGTGTGCGCCCATGCGAGTGTGTGAGTGTAAGGTGTCATCGGCAGCATCTTTGTCTGGTCAGCAGTTTCACATCGACCATCATGTTTCTCTGTGGGGACTCAGAGGCATGTGTGTGTGTGTGTGTGTGTGATGTTGGGACGATGTGGGTGCGTGTCGTTTCAGCTCAGTAAGGGAGGATTTCACGGTTTCACGTACAAGCGTTTGTGTGTGTGTGTGAAGATGATGTTGCAAAAGCAACTGATCCTCGTCTATTTCCTGTTTCTCCTCTTTTCAGTCTGAGACTAAAGGCCGAGCGAGAGGAGAGAGAGCATGATGTATTTCACACTAAATAACTATAAATGTACCAGCATCAAAACTCCACCCACACATACATATGCAAATGTCTATGATGTGTTAATATGAAGAGAGAGTGTGATACACAACTGTCTCCAGCACAGTATACCTGATCACAACTAGAAAAATGATTCATATTTCAAATAAATGCATATACTCATATATGTTAAAGCAGTAGAAGCGTGCACTGCCTCACTGAGACAGTGAATAGGAATGTGTGTGTGTGTGTGTGTGTGTGTGTGTGTGTGTGTGTGTGTGTGTGTGGTGGTCAAGCCAAGTTGTCGACAGGAGTGAAACTTTGCATCAGAAAAAGGAAACGCTAATGATTGCACTTCCTAAAAGACTGAAAGAGCAAACGCTCAGTGAACAAGCCTCGCACGCCCCCCTCGTCTCTCTCTCTCCTCTTGTGACTGCATGAAAGTGAAAACCATGAGTGTGATATGGGGAAATTTTTGCATGGCTCCACATACCCTGAATACAGCATTTACAGGAACAGTGTGTGTGTGGGCGCGCGTGTGGGTGTGTGTTTCATCTGAGGGTCTTTTTAGAGGAAGAGGGAAATCCATAAGCCTTCACACACAGTTTTGTCAGCATCAGTCATATGACCAATGCAAAACTGCTGAAACTCTCTCACACCCGCACATACACATACACACACACAAACTGATAACACACTGATCACACACTCACCTCCAGTCCATAAACTCAGACGCTGCTTCTGTCGTTCTGTCAGTATCTCTCGCTCTGGGTCAGTCCTGATGACAAGAAACAGAGACGCGTCAAAAAATCAATCAAGAAAAGCATATACAGTATAAGAAAGTAATGAGATCAATATAAAACACAGATGGCAACGAATGAAAACTCTCGTGCACACACACACACACACACGTACAGACCGACGATACTCAAAGAAGAGCATTAACACGAGAAACACACACGGCTTTCGTGCGTCTGACGCTGTAAATCACACACCAAACTAAAGCTTCTTTACTGGCGTCTGTGGTTCCATGAAGAACCTTTAACATCTATGGAATCTAATCAGGTTTTATACACACACACAGACACACACACACACACACACATAGTGTGAAAGACCGTCTCAGACTCTAAACACACGCTGCTGTTTCTGTTCTCTCGTTCACACACCTGCATGAACTCATCAGCGTTTACTTTTAATTAGTGCAACGATTAATCTTGATTAATCGCATCCAAAATTAGATTGTTTACATAATTATGTGCGTGTCCTGAGCATAATTATTTTGTATGTATAAATACACACACATGCATGTATATATTTAAGAAAACTTTGTTATGTATATATAAAATATAAATATTTATATATAATATAAATTATGTATAAATATATATACAGTATATACATGCAAATATTTCTTAAATACATGCATGTGTGTGTGTATTTATGTATACAAAATAATTATACTCAGTATACACACACATAATATATCATAATATATTATTGAATTAATAGATTAATTGTGATTAATCGTTCCCCAGCGCTACTTTTAATCTGTGAATATTTCATTACCGCACAGCAGTTCTTTTCACATACAAACTGTAGTAAATGACTAAAACACGTCATTCATGTGTCAAATCAAACCAGACTGTAACATAGTGTCGGCACGGTTCCGGCCCACATCTGGAACACAGGACTCCACTCAAGCCGGATCCGGCCCACATCTGGAACACAGGACTCCACTCTAGCCGGATCCGGAAAACAGGACTCCACTCAAGCCGGATCTGGCCCACATCTGGAAAACAGGACTCCACTCAAGCCGGATCTGGCCCACATCTGGAAAACAGGACTCCACTCAAGCCGGATCCGGCCCACATCTGGAACACAGGACTCCACTCTAGCCGGATCCGGCCCACATCTGGAACACAGGACTCCACTAAAGCCGGATCTGGCCCACATCTGGAACACAGGACTCCACTCTAGCCGGATCCGGAAAACAGGACTCCACTCAAGCCGGATCTGGCCCACATCTGGAAAACAAGACTCCACTCAAGCCGGATCAGGCCCACATCTGGAACACAGGACTCCACTCTAGCCGGATCCGGCCCACATCTGGAACACAGGACTCCACTCTAGCCGGATCCGGCCCACATCTGGAACACAGGACTCCACTCAAGCCGGATCCGGCCCACATCTGAAACACAGGACTCCACTCAAGCCGGATCTGGCCCACATCTGGAACACAGGACTCCACTCTAGCCGGATCCGGAAAACAGGACTCCACTCAAGCCGGATCTGGCCCACATCTGGAAAACAGGACTCCACTCAAGCCGGATCCGGCCCACATCTGGAACACAGGACTCCACTCTAGCCGGATCCGGCCCACATCTGGAACACAGGACTCCACTCAAGCCGGATCTGGCCCACATCTGGAACACAGGACTCCACTCTAGCCGGATCCGGAAAACAGGACTCCACTCAAGCCGGATCTGGCCCACATCTGGAACACAGGACTCCACTCTAGCTGGATCCGGAAAACAGGACTCCACTCAAGCCGGATCCGGCCCACATCTGGAACACAGGACTCCACTCTAGCCGGATCTGGCCCCCACCAGGAACACAGGACTCCACTCTAGCCGGATCCGGATCACATGTGGAACACAGGAATCCACTCCAGCCGGATCTGGCCCACATCTGGAACACAAGACTCCACTCAAGCCGGACCCGGCCCACATCTGGAACACAGGACTCCACTCGAGCCGGATCCGGCCCACATCTTGAACACAGGACTCCACTCTTGCTGGATCCGGCCCAGATCAGGAACACAGGACTCCACTCTAGCCGGATCCGGCCCACATCTGGAACACAGGACTCCACTCTAGCCGGATCCGGCCCATATCTGGAACACAGGACTCCACTCAAGCCGGACCTGGCCCACATCTGGAACACAGGACTCCACTCTAGCCGGATCCGGAAAACAGGACTCCACTCAAGCCGGATCCGGCCTACATCTGGAACACAGGACTCCACTCTAGCCGGATCTTGCCCACATCAGGAACACAGGACTCCACTCGAGCTGGACCCGGCCCACATCTGGAACACAGGACTCCACTCGAGCCGGACCGGCCCACATCTGGAACACAGGACTCCACTCGAGCCGGATCCGACCCACATCTGGAACACAGGACTCCACTCAAGCCGGATCTGGGCCGGATCTGGAACACAGGACTCCACTCTAGACGGATCCGGCCCACATCTGGAACACAGGACTCCACTCAAGCCGGATCTGGGCCGGATCTGGAAAACAGGACTCCACTCAATCCGGATCTGGGCCGGATCTGGAACACAGGACTCCACACTGGCCGGATCCGGCCCACATCTGGAACACAGGACTCCACTCAAGTCGGATCCGGCCCACATCTGGAACACAGAACTCCACTCGAGCCGGATCTGGGCCGGATCTGGAACACAGGACTCCACTCTAGCTCTAGCCGGCCGACTATCTGGGCCGACACTATGTTGCAGTCTGGGAACTCACAACAAACACACTTTCTCACTCATAAAACAATGAGCTAAAAACACTAACAACAGGAGATTTACAGTGTTTTCTTTTGTAAAACGTCGTTATGACACTCTCTGCTGTTTATAAATTTACTGCAGTAAATGTTACATGATCCATGTTTACATTACAGAACATAATTATTCACAAGTTTCCCGATTTGTACAGATACTAATGAAACTGAAAGACATCTAATAGTCCTGATAGCATTTCATGCTTTAGATTCAGAATGTACTTCAGTATTACTAGTGATGTATGTCTCGAGACCGGTCTTGGTCTAGAGACCACTTTTACGCAAATATAGATCTCTGCAGGACAGTAATAGATCAGTGGGCGACAGAGGGGCGTTTTCAAGCGTGTTACCGGATTTGCCCATGTCACAGTGAGGGTAGGTTTAGGGGCGGGGTCAGGTGAAAGGCATCATTTTCATTGCATGATTTATAAACACCCACCAGTTTGAAAACGCCCACAAATTTAGAAACACCCACTTTTGTTCCGCAGAGACCCCATACTCCTTTTACGTGGTCTCGGTCTTGTCACGGCCTTGACGGTCTTTGGTCTTGGTCTTGTCTTGGTCTCGGACCTCTCGGTCTTGTCTAGGTCTCGCTGTCTCAGACTGACATTGTGGTCGGGGGATTTAGCAATACAATACCACAATATCCACGACGACACAACGTTCAATAATGCAACAGTATTTGAATTTTCGTGTGACTCGTTTCGCCTGTTTGAACAATGTATCTTGATGGTCCAGAGGTAGAATTTTCGCCAACCGTGTCAGAGGTATAGTTCGTATAGTTTTTTTTCTCATCAAAACCGATTATGTTCATCAATGGTTGTGTATAAAGCAGGGACACGTTTGTGTGCATTATGTTTTGTGATTTCACCAGAACGAATAGAGAGTGCCTGAACGAATGCCTGAACGTGTTCATTGAATGATAGTTCATGAACTCGTTCATATTTTGGGCGAACGTGAACTGAACGTACTGTATTACTGCCTGATGAACGTTACTGTGAACTCGTTCATTCTGGTGTCTGTGAACGGCGCGCGGCGCGCTCTCAGTTTAACTTCGTTCAATAGGGCGCCAGATTTCTATAGAGTCTTCCAGGCGAAAACCCGGCTAAAACACACGAAACAGGCCTTAATATGTAGCGGAAAAACACCCAATCTGGCAACACCAGCCGCCAGCGTCGCACCTCCGCATGCGTGATCAAAACAAAATGCAGCAAGGAAGCGTCTTATGATCATTTAAACAAGTTTTATGACGAGGTCGTGAGGATGGGAAAAATCTTACATTTCTGTGCAAACTTTGCCCGCCGATAAAATAACTGCTGTCTGTAGTTCTATATGGGCTGTGGCAATAATTTTGAAAAATAATAGCTCACAGCAACATTATGGAAAAAAAGAACTATGAATGAACTAGTTCAAAATTTTAAAGTATGAACTGAACCGAACTAGTTAATTTTAAAATTTCTGAACTGAACTTTAAACTAGTAGTTCATGTAGAAAGTGAACTTTCCCAACACTGTACGCTACTCTGTATTTTTTCCCTCTGGTCTCGGTCTCGATTTAGGCGGTCTTGACTACAAGTCTAAGTATTACTGTAGAAAGTGCGATATCTTCTTCAGTGCTGTATCTTATATTCGGTTTGAACTGAAGTTGAACAGTTTTGAGAAGAGTCTGTAAACGTGCAGATTAATCTCACAGAGTGTTTGAGTTTAAGTCATAAATAAAGAGAAATTAATCCATGAACGTGGAAAATCCCTCCTCGTGATGAAACTGTCCAATATAGTAATTCTGCGCACAAATACAAAGCCTGAAAACACAACAGTTCATCAATCGATGAACATCATGTATTTGATCTAAAAGTGCTTTAATCATAGTATCATATTTGATTTCTAAAGCCTGTAAATGATAAATATTACATTTTCCCTCAATGTCCTGCAGTTCTTCGGTCTCTGATTGATTGTTTTCACTCTTTTATCAAGTAAAAGTCTTTTAGTGTAATTGTACAAACGTCCTCCTTCAGCTCGAGCTTCACGAGTCTTTCTGTGTCAAATCTGACCTGATTTTATCAAGGAAACGTAAGAATAACTCTGATAGTGCTAGTAATATTTCAGCTGGACTGAAGCAGCTTTACTTGATTATCATCATTTATTATAAAATACATGAATATCAAATATGATCATCAGGCTTTTGAGGAAGGTTTATCTGTTCTTCCCTAAAATCATCATTGTATTGCATATGTTTTACAGCTACAGATCATAAAACTAAGCATTAAATATCATCTTAAGACATATTATTGTCAGATAGTAATATGCATTTTATGTCAGTATCTGCTGTATTGTTATAAAGATCTCATTGATTTACATTACAAGCATCAGAATTTCATATAAATATCAGCATTTGCATCAAACTGCATATTTATGGTTCTCTGAATAAAACTGAGCTCAATATTCTCACTATATCAGACTATAGAGCATAAAAGCCTGATGGATCAAACATAATTAAAATACATGATTTGATATACAAGGTCAATAAACTAGCAGAATATTATTACATGATATTATTGCATAATCATCCAGAGGATTCAGTGACTTTATGCGTTTAGTGGAGGAACCGCGTCATCACCGACCGACCGAATTACCTGAGTAATTAAGTTACTATGACAACGGCCGTGAGGGGGTCGGAGAATTAATTATGACTGACAGCAGGTGAGAGTCTAATTGAACTCTAGGACTAATTCAAAAAAACCTTTGGTTTGTCAAACACACAAACAGCAGCAGCTTCAGGAGTGTTTTCCAGGTAAAGGCGTTCAGGTCGCGCGCGGATCCGGTTCAGCGGGTTCAGCCGGTCCGTCAGCGCGTGCACGGGCGCGTTCCCGAGGAGAATCCGCCTCATTTTTAAAACAAACTATTATCAAAGCGATAATAATCTCGAGTCGTTATTCTAATGCGGGGTGTGCGTGTCAGCAACGCGCGCGAGGACTCACCTGTCAGACGCACGCGCGTGCGCGTGCAGGTAAAAGCCGCAGATCACAACGCAATAATCACACCGAGCGAATGAATGAAACTTACAGCGGATCGTTCCTAATGACGGAACGGGGGTCGTTCCTTTTGACAGCAACGGTAGCACGATATCTCAGACACGTCACGACACGGGAGTTACCGAGAACCCGTGACGTGTACGTCCTCTCGTGACCCCGCGGTAATGAGGATCAATAAAATGAAACTATATAAATAAACAGAGCGAAAGACGGTGAAACGGGAGATTGTGTCGATGGAGATGCCGCGCTCGCCGCGCTCGCGCTGTACGGAGGAGAAGAGCTTTACCTGAGCCGGTGTCACCTGAGTTTCCCCCGCGCGTCCCACCTGACCGAGCGCGCACTTCCTCAATGTGACGCGTCCACGCGCACGGGCTCCTGCTGATCTGTGCGCGTGTGTGTGCGCCGGTTCTGCCGGTTCTGACCCGCTCCTGACGGACTCCTCCTTAAACCAGCGACCAGGAAGCGCTTGTCCTCTTCCAGCAGCGCGGGTGATTGGCTCTGCAGGCGTCGGAGGGCCGCGGGGGGGGGGCGGGGGTGTGGGGGGGCCGGACTCCGCGCGCGTGCACGCCCGCCCGCGCGCCCGCGAGCTGATGAGGGTGGGCATGACCGGCAGACCGAGCGACCGTGCGCGCGACCGCGGCTGCTGGTGGACTCGATCACGTTTAACGCGCTTCTTCCTTTTTCATGTTGAACGCGCGTTTCCACTTCTGCTTCCGAAAATGAGTCAAGTGATAAACTTTGAATTTGCATGTCAAATAGTGTCAGTCGTGGACACACACACTCACTCAAACTCTCTCTCACACACACACTCACTCAAACTCTCTCTCACACACTCAAACTCTCTCTCTCTCTCACACACACACACACACACACACACTCAAACTCTCACACTCACTCAAACTCTCTCTCACACACACATACACACACACACACACACACACACACACTCAAACTCTCTCTCACTCACACACACACACACACACTCACTCAAACTCTCTCTCACACACACACTCACTCAAACTCTCTCTCACACACACACTCACTCAAACTCTCTCTCACACACACACTCACTCAAACTCTCTCTCACACACACACTCACTCAAACTCTCTCTCACACACTCAAACTCTCTCTCTCACACACACACACACACACACACACACACACACACACACTCACTCAAACTCTCACACTCACTCAAACTCTCTCTCACACACACATACACACACACACACACACACTCAAACTCTCTCTCTCTCACACACTCAAACTCTCTCTCTCACACACACACACACACACACACACACACACACACACACTCACTCAAACTCTCACACTCACTCAAACTCTCTCTCACACACACATACACACACACACACACACACTCAAACTCTCTCTCTCACACACACACACACTCACTCAAACTCTCTCTCACACACACACTCACTCAAACTCTCTCTCACACACACACTCACTCAAACTCTCTCTCACACACACACTCACTCAAACTCTCTCTCACACACTCAAACTCTCTCTCTCACACACACACACACACACACACACACACACACACTCACTCAAACTCTCACACTCACTCAAACTCTCTCTCACACACACATACACACACACACACACTCACTCAAACTCTCTCTCACACACACACTCACTCAAACTCTCTCTCACACACACACTCACTCAAACTCTCTCTCACACACACACTCACTCAAACTCTCTCTCACACACACACTCACTCAAACTCTCTCTCACACACTCAAACTCTCTCTCTCACACACACACACACACACACACACACACACACACTCACTCAAACTCTCACACTCACTCAAACTCTCTCTCACACACACATACACACACACACACACTCACTCAAACTCTCTCTCACACACACACTCACTCAAACTCTCTCTCACACACACACTCACTCAAACTCTCTCTCACACACTCAAACTCTCTCTCTCACACACACACACACACACACACACACACACACACACTCACTCAAACTCTCACACTCACTCAAACTCTCTCTCACACACACATACACACACACACACACACACTCAAACTCTCTCTCACTCACACACACACACACACACACACACACACTCACTCAAACTCTCACACACACACACACACTCACACACACACACGCTCACACAATCACTCAAACTCTCTCTCACACACACACACACACACTCACTCAAACTCTCTCACACACACACAAACTCTCTCTCACTCACACACACACACACACACACACAATCACTCAAACTCACACAAACTCTCTCTCACACTCTCTCTCTCTCTCACACACACACACACACACACACACACACAATCAATCACTCAAACTCACACAAACTCTCTCTCACACACACACGTCTGGTTTACTATCTTTGTGGGGACTCTCCATAGACTTGGTTTTTATACTGCACAAGCTGTATATTCCCCTTACACTAACCCGACCCATCACACACAACTGTCTGCATTTTTACATTTCCAAAAAAACACTAATTCTGTATGATTTATAAGCTTGTTTACCCATGGGGTCCTCCTCTATTTCTGTCCCCACTGTGACACAAGACCCCATGAGTCTGTGTGCATTCAGGTTTAAGTCCCCACCGGGATAGAAAAACATGAACACTCACACACACACACACACACACACACACACACACACACACACACACACACATTGACAAACTAGCTCACTCACATACTCATTCACTCACTCACACACTCACAAACACACACAGAAACACACTCACACACACACTGGAAACACAGACACACTCACTCAGAAACACACACACACTCACTCGGCTTTTGTATTCAGACTACATTCAGGAGTGTGTGTTGATGTATATCAGTATTTTAGTACCTGATTACACACACTTACAGAAGTCATTATCCGTCCATTTAGCGGTGACATGAGCACAGCAGCTAAAGTGTCTCTCACAAACACACACTCACACACACACACTCACAGACACACACACTCTCACACTGACGGCAAAAAGTGTTTCTGAGAGATAGAGAAGAGAGATATGAGAACGCATGAAAAGAGGAGTGTGTCAGGATGAGGTTAGTGTTCGACAACAGTCTCACTGACTTCCGCTTTGAAATGGTTTATTTTGTGTGTAGAGCATTTAAAACTCTCTCTCTCTCACACACACACACACACACACACACACACACACACACACACACACACACACACACACACACACACACACACACACACACACACACACACACACACTGCATGAGCTGAGAGCCCCATCTAGTGCTCATTATCGGCATGACTCGGATCCGACAAAGCATGTCATGTAAAAGATCCAGCCTAAAGTCCTCCTGAGATTTTAAGGTAATATTGTAACGATTGAACACATTCACGTAACAAATTATCTAAGATTAGTGTGTTTTTTCTTATTATTATTTTTTTCATCAACTCAAGAACCCGTTTATGAAACTAGCAGATGCTTTGAGCTGATTGGCACATTTATCCAAAGTGACTTCAATGTAAAGTTGACAATCAAACCATCAGTGACTCCAGATTCTCGACCAGCGTCTGCGGGAACACACACACACACACACACACACACACACACACACACACACACACACACTCTCTCTCTCTCTCTCTCTCTCTCACAGACACACACACACACACACACACACACACACACACTCACTCACTCTCTCTCTCTCACAGACACACACACACTCTCTCTCTCTCTCTCACAGACACACACACACACACACACTCTCTCTCTCTCTCTCTCTCTCTCACAGACACACACACACTCTCTCTCTCTCTCTCTCACACAGACACACACACTCTCTCTCTCTCTCTCTCTCTCTCTCTCTCTCTCTCTCTCTCTCTCTCTCACAGACACACACACACACACACACACACACACAGGGCCGGTTCTAGACATTTGGAGGCTCTAGGCAATATTCATCTTCGAAGCCCCCCACCCCCAATAAAAAACTCTTGAAACAAATATGATTCCTAACCTTTTAATTTATACAACATTTAATTTTAAATGTTTTTACTTACACAGTACATAAGTTTGGACACATTACTATTTTTAATGTTTTTGAAAGAAGTCTCTTATGCTCATCAAGCCTGGATTTATTTGATCAAAAATACAGAAAATAATATATTATAAAAATTTAAAATAATGGTTTTCCTATTTTACTATACTTTAAAATATATTTCTGTGATGCAACGCAGAATTTAGTGTCATGTGATCCTTCAGAAAACTTTATAATATTCTGATTTATTATCAAATGTTAGAAATGGTGCTTAGTATTTATTTTATAACCTGTGATACTTTTTTTCAGGATTTTTTTTATTATTAAAAAGTTGTTTTAAAAAAGTCTTCACTATCACTTGTTATATATTTAACACATCCTTGCTGAATATTCCTGTTTTTTTTTTGTATGTTTGATCAAATAAATGCAGGCTTGTAGAGCATAATAAAAAACTTCTTTCAAAAACATTAAAACTAGTAATTGGTCCAGAATTTTTTTTAATTTTTTGAAGAAAAAATAAAACTTATCTTGTTATTTAGAGATATTAAGTCGTTATTTCAATATAATATCTCCTTATTTCAACATAATAACAGGGGTTTCCATGCATTGAATTTTTTTGGCGGTTGCCAAAGCAATAATAAATAAGAAGCAAATATAGCAGACAATATGATCATGATATGGAGACGACGGAGCGATTGCATTGCACTGCACGTGAACTGGAGCATCTCATCATAAATTTTGCTCATTTAAATAATTGTGTGTGTGTGTGTGTAGCCTAATTATATATATATATATATTAGAGGTGGGCATAGATTAATATTTTTAATATTTTAATATATATATTTACGCAGCTCCCCCAGTCAATGATCTAGCACCCCCTCAGCAGCTGCCTTAAACATTATCTGGCGCCGCCCTGCTGAAGTGGTATTCTGGAACTGTAAATAAATTAAATAAAACAGCAAAATAACAATAACAATAACATCTTCATTAAACAAAAAAGAGATTACCTTAGATGAAGTTTGATTAATATGCACATACAGTAGCCTACTGGTAAAAAGTCTGGACCAATTACTAGTTTTAATGTTTTTGAAAGAAGTTTTTTATTATGCTCTACAAGCCTGCATTTATTTGATCAAACATACAAAAAAAAAACAGGAATATTCAGCAAGGATGTGTTAAATATATAACAAGTGATAGTGAAGACTTTTTTAAAACAACTTTTTAATAATAAAAAAAATCCTGAAAAAAAGTATCACAGGTTATAAAATAAATACTAAGCACCATTTCTAACATTTGATAATAAATCAGAATATTATAAAGTTTTCTGAAGGATCACATGACACTAAATTCTGCTTTGCATCACAGAAATATATTTTAAAGTATAGTAAAATAGGAAAACCATTATTTAAAATTTTTATAATATATTATTTTCTGTATTTTTGATCAAATAAATCCAGGCTTGATGAGCATAAGAGACTTCTTTCAAAAACATTAAAAATAGTAATGTGTCCAAACTTATGTACTGTGTAAGTAAAAACATTTAAAATTAAATGTTGTATAAATTAAAAGGTTAGGAATCATATTTGTTTCAAGAGTTTTTTATTGGGGGTGGGGGGCTTCGAAGATGAATATTGCCTAGAGCCTCCAAATGTCTAGAACCGGCCCTGGCAGCACCTGATGGGCTGGCGTTAATGTGACGTAATGTAACAGTCTATGGTTAAGATAAACATCGTCACTATTTTAGTTAATTAATAAATATTTAAATAAATTGTAGGACATTTGTACATTTTTTATTTATTTATTTTTTGTCCCTCTGTCTGGGCCCCATCCCGCCAATCGGGCCCTAGGCACGTGCCTAGTTTGCCTTTGCGTTAATCCGGCTCTGCCGTTTGGTGTGTGTGTGTGTGTGTGTGTGTGTGTGAGTGAGTGAGTGAGAGAGAGAGAGAAAGTGTGTGTGTGTGTGTGTTAACAAACAGTGACACAGAAAACTGATTCTAAATACACTTTATTCGGATTTGGCAAAAATCTTTTTTACATGTTCATAATTACTTCTCTTACATATCATTAAAGACTATTCCCTTTTTTTCTCAAAAGCTAAAGCTGAGAGAACAAATAAAAAATAAACATTTGGTCCTTAAATGTGCAATCTAGGCAACATGGTATCGAAGGGAAAGGTAGACATAATCTCACTATCGGCACAAAACACTAAGGGACAGCACTTGGCACAGCACAAGAGATTCATACTAGGGAGTGTGTGTGTGTGTGTGTGTGTGTGTGTGTGTGTGTGTGTGTGTGTGTGTGTGTGTGTGTGTGTGTGTGTGTGTGTGTGTGTGTGTGTGTCACTGAACGGAAGCGGCTACAGTACAAGAGCAAGAGAAAGATGAAAGCTGCTCTGGTCCAGATGAAAGTGCGCAGAGCTTCAGGTGTGTGTGTGTGTGTGTGTGTGTGTGTGTGTGTGTGTGTGTGTGTGTGTGTGTGAGAGACACTGACGACAGAGAGAGAGGGAATCAGAACTAAAGCACTGCTGTATGCTTGCTGTTTTGTGCAACACACAATCAAAACAAAACACTACTTCAGTTACGGTAGAGTGAGAATATGAACATTATAGTCATATATTCAAAAACTAACATCAAACACCTGAGACGACAAACTACTAATGGATTGCTTCCAGTTTTTTAATCAAAAGAATTATATTGATATATTCTTTACAGTTATTTAAATACATTTTGTCACATTTGTGATGCTAATTATTAGTTATATAATGGGCAAATGTTACATCTTGGTGATTAAAAAAGAGACGAGAGGGGAGAAGCCGGAAACAAAGTTTTTAAACTAAATATATTAATTGTCAGTCAGTTTATGCAGACCCAGGTGGTGAGGTTTCTGAGCAAGCTGACACTGGCCATCAACAAAATAATGTTTAACGCAACTCAAACTCTGGTGCTTTTAGCTAAACCCTCCCACATAATGTTTAGTGAGAGAATGCAAAAGCATGAAATAAAGTCTTATTGTATTTCCATCACCGTGTCCCTTTAGCGGCTCCGTATATTCTGGCACCAAATGGAAACTCGACATATCAACAAAAGTTCTCCTTTCCGAAGAGAATATAATTCATAGATGTGGTAACAAGGAAATCATGTAGCATTGCTTCAATGTTTTATTTCCTAAATATGTACTTTGGTAGTTCTTCACTCAGGTCTCAAGATTTTAATTTCGATTTGATTCTTTTGACTTGCATACTGATCAGGAAATCACTGGCTAACGGTTTAACAAATGGACGGATGGTGCTAGACAAACACAAGTACACAAAATTGGTTAGAACGATAAAATTGTAGTTCTGTTTTTCATGTAGAAATTAATTTTCTACACTATGCACCATTTATAGTTTACAGGCAGTGTACACTAAATTAACACAAATTCACTGTGTCTAAACATTTTTTTCAGTCTTGAATTATGCAATTCTAGTATAGTGCCGGCGGGATGCCAGGACACGCTCCGTACGACTCGGACACGGAAGTGCAAAAAAGTTCTAATCATGTGACAAATGTTCAGTCACGTTCAGTGATTGTAAATCCCTAGCTGGTTCTCGGCAGGTTAAGCTTTCATTGTCTCCAGGTTGTGTATGATATGATCTGATATGAAAATGCTCCTTGTATTTTTAACATTCTGTGCAAATGCGTCATAAAGTGGTGGCAGGTCTGCAGTTGCATTACCTTTAAGACATTTTTGGCAAATGACAGAATTTATGTCTAGACTATGAAAGATTAGGTTACACTTTATTTTAAGGTGTCATTGTCACAGTGTAATTATATATTTTATAGTACTGAGTGATAATAATTAACTACATGTACCTACTATAGGGGTTAGGATAGAATTAGGGGTTGGTCGAGGTTTAGTTGCATGTAATTATGCATAATTTACTGTTATTACTATGGTAAGTACATGTAACATATGTAACAAGGACACTGTAAAATAAACGTTACCAAAGATTAAAAACACTCATCTATTTTTCTGTTGAAAAGACCAGCAAAAGAAGATATTTTCATGGGCTCTGTAGAAAGATCATGGTTCTGTAGCATGTTTTGCTGGTGATCAACACGACTATGTTGGTTCACCAGTCAGACCGTTGAAATTTCTCAGCAGGGCTTCAAAAATATTCGACTTGACATTCCCAGATGACACAAACACACTACTTCTTGAGTCAAACATTTTCTGCTCCTTTTTGAGTAAAAAATTTTCTTTTCTTTTCTTGCTGGGGAAAGATGTAAAGTCGGGGGGGTTAAACCTTCCCATGGCCAAGACTCAACAAAACTGGGAGGGTCGAATGTAGACAACATGCTCATAGACCCTGCAGAGCCTGAAGTGATATCTCATCTCCTGAACCCACCAGCGTCCAACTCCCTCCTCATACGTTAGCAGGATACTTTAGTCTCTTTGTCTCTGAATCTCTCTGTGTCTGAGGCAAGTCCTGCTCTTTCTTTGCCTCCTTTGGTGAAGCGAAGGTGGTGGAGATGGACTGGAGGACTGGAGATGAGGAGGCAGGAATGGGAGATGGACTTAAGGTAGGAGTGGACAGAGCGCTTAATGTCTGAGTTTGGGAAACAGCCGGCTTCTGTGGAAACTGTGAAGTAGCAGGAGATGGAGTGGATGCAGGAGAAGGGGATGGTGTGTGTGATTGGGCCAGGACCGGCGTTGAGGGTCTGCTTTGGGCTGGGCTGTTGATTGGAGAGCCAAGGGTCCAAGGCGAGCTCGGAGTGTGTGTGGGAGTTGGGGTTTGAGTAGAGATCGGAGAACGTACCGGAGGAGGACCAAGGACCGGGACAGGGGCTGGCATCTGGACAGAAGTGCTTTGGCTCAGGGTGGAGCTCAGAGGTTTACCTGGAGTCTGGGTGGGAAGTGGACACTGAATGCAGGTTGAGGTTGGAGATTGTGCCGCGGCTAGGATATGGATGGGAGTTGGACACCGACTCTGGGATTGGGATTGGATGGCCACTGGTGTTCTAGATTGGGTGGGGGTCTGAATAGGGGTTTGAATGGGGGTTGGGGTTCGAGTTGGGGTTGGGGTTCGAGTTGGGGTGGGGGTTTGAGAAGGAGTGACGGTGGGTGTTGAGTTGGCTGTGCAGGATAACGGTGGTGGAGAGGGTTTGACACGGGAAATCTGAGCGAAAGAGGTGCTGGAAGATGAAGTTGGAGAGGTGGAGATGGATAGAGAGGGAGAAGCAGGTCGTAGGCAAGGAGGAGGAGAGGTCGAAGGAGAAGTCGGTATTGCAGTGCCAGGTTTGACTCGCTGGGTTTGGGGAACACCTAGACCAGAATATGCGGCCATGAGAGATAAAGGAGGGTTGGTGGAGCAAAGAGGGATTTGCTTTGGGGAGGACGAGAAGGGGGCGAGGGGTGTTGGAGCAGATCCTGGTGTGAGTGGAGGTGTGTGTGTCAGCTGAGAGGGCAAGAGTAGGGGTGTGTGTGCAGGCATCTGTGTGGCACCAAGCTGTGGCGCATTTGAGCTCAAAACACCTGCGCTTCCTCCTCTAGCGAGTCCTGATGATAAAATGAAGGGTGCCGGCAGCAGGTTTCCTCCGGATGCTTTACGATGGAGAGGTGGGAGAGGCTGAACGCCCACCCAGCTGCGGTGGGGAAGAGTCGGCTGGGAGGCGGAGAGCAGTCTTGCCTCTTGGGTTAGCCGACCGATCATTGGGAGCCCTTGGGTGCTCCCTCCTCCAACATGCCGTAGTAAAGCTTCTTTAGCCCCCTTTGGCCCAGATCCGGCGTTACGTCCTTCGATAGACGGCGCTGCAATCACTGAGGGAGGCGGGACTTTATGGACAGGTGACGCTGTGGGCTCTGTGTGGAGGCGGAGGCTGTAATGAAGAGTTCTGCTAGCCTGTAGGGGAGCGGACACTAATGACGCAGATGTGGGAGTTTTTCCAACTACACCTGCTGAAGGAGCCGCAGCGCTCGGTCCCATAGTGGAGGGCGAGGGTGAAGGTGTTATAGAGGATGGGACTCCACGCGGGGGCAGTGCCCCCATCACACCGATGAGGGAGCTGAGCGACTGCCGAGGGAGTAGAATGGGTGGACGGGGAGGGGAAAGAGGGCATGACGAGGGCGACGGCGAGATGGGAAGAAAGATGGCAGCTCCGAGGGCATGTTGTTGTTGAAGCTGTTGTTGCAACTGTTGCTGCTGCTGTTGCTGATGCATCAAGGCAATGGCCACGTTGGTGGTGGCAGCGGCCGTCTGGAGGGGAGCGTGGACCAGCGGGGCCCAGATCACCGGATGAGGTCGGGGGGAGACTGTGCCTCCGGTGCTGCTTCGGTTGCTCGCAGCCGTGATGTCCTGCATGGTGGGCATGCTGTCGTGCTTAACAATCTGCTGGACCAGAACACTATCACAAGATCCCAGACCGGCGCCTCCTGCTCCTCCACCACGGCTCCCTCCGCCCCGTCCCAAACTGCTGCCCGCAACAGATCCTCCCTGTGAGGTCTTGCGCAACAAAATCGAGTTCTTCTTACCTGTGAAAAAAAGGAATTAAGAATGGGGTTAGGACAGAAAGAAAATAATTGAAAATGGTTATTTACATGGTTGTAAAACACTGTTTCCTAAGAATTAAATACTTCATTTTTAAGCCAATCATATTTTCTCTCATTTACTCACTCATGTCCGTATTGACTCATTTTATGGTGTTATTCTGTAATTTTTGTCACTTTCACAGTACAGAAAAAAAATGGGGAGCTTTAAATTTAGTAAGCCAAAGCCTCAATTAATCTTTCTTCAACTACAAAATCAGTTGCTCATTTAAGGGAATCATTTCAGGGGCAACAAAACGAAAAAAGCCAATAACAGAAAGGTAAGAAACTCTACAGACTAGAACAGGAAGGGATTTAAGAAATAGTGAAAGAAATGTCAGATTTATTTATTTGTTGCATATTTAGATGAGTTTCAGGTTTATAAAGGGGCAAAAGCAGCAGGAAGGTTTTACCGATGCGATCGAGTCTGTCCGCTGCCACGGTCTCAAAGGCCCGTCTCATCATGGGATGCTCTTCCAGAACCTCGTTGAAACTGCCCACACTGAGGGAGTAAAGTCGACAGTACGTATCTGCTCGAACACTAGCCGTCCTCCGGCCACGTGTCAACAGACAGATCTCTGAGTGAAGGAGAAAGACCACAGGGAGGTAAGAACGGGATCTATAGGAAAAATAAACCACTCGACCACGGGTGCCTTTCCTGAAGCCAAAAATGGTTGCAAGTTTCGTAGATAGTTGCTTAACACTAACCGGGAACGCTCTCAGAACTTTAGCTAACGTTCTGTCAAGTTTCTGTCAAAGTTATGAACAAACATTCTTCCAGTAATGGTAACAGCATGTTCGTTCAGAGTCTCGCCTTTAATAATATTCTCAAAACGTTAGCACAAAAACATTATTTATACGTCATCCATGAAACCTATTTTTTCTGCAACATTTTTGTTGTTCACCGTATTTTAAATGTTACTACTTGTTTCGGAACGTTCACAGAACATTCAAAAGCAACGTTCCCATAATGTTTGAAGAATGATACAATGGAATGTTCCCTTAACCTTCACATAATCAAGAAATAGTGTTTTTTTTAAAAAACACTTCAAAAATTGGATTTATTAAACGTTCAGAAAACATATAATGGGAACATTAGAAAAAAACATATTTTTGTTAGTTGGGAAAGCTCAGTACTAACATCTGACATCAGCCAATCAGCTGTTAACTCACCTCCAAAGTATGACCCATCACTAAGCTTGGTCTCCCTGTTTCCACGAGTAAGTACGCTGACCCGTCCGTGCTGGATGAAATACATTTTACGGCCAACGGTTCCCTCACGAATGATGAAGTCATTGGGCTGGAAGACCTCAAACTTCAGCTTTGTGAGCACTGCGGTCACGAAGTTTGGGTCAGCGTTAGCGAAGAGAGGCATGTTAGCCACCAAGCTACGGCAGTTGAAGCTAACAATTTCCTGTTAAGGTCACAGTGCACAAGTAGACATTATTAATCCGGTTAAAGCTTGTAAAACTGCAACAACAAAAACTCACAAGTACATACCAGGAGTTACTAGCACAATAATGCTGGTGTTTGAATATAAACTAAAATAGTTCTGTGATATTTGCTTGTTTTTGAAAACACCTAATACAATGGTGTGGGCAAACTTCAGTTGGGTAGTGGACAACGAACAATTTATTTTTATTCATCATCAATATTTTAAATAACATATAATCACCTCTAGTGTCAGGGTTTCAGTTGACAAATGCATTTTATCAATACAAATATTCATAAAAAATTGTATGTATAAAAATTACACAAAATTGCATGTATTATCATTACATGAGATTTTTGTTTTGATGTGCATCAATTAAAAAAAGTTACACAGGTAAACAGAGGACAAAAATGTCCGTGTTTAAAAACTGTCATAAAAATGTGAAGCTTGGGAGCACAGACTTGAGTTTGGTATCATTTTAAAGAAGACCCTTTGCAGATTATTGCTGAAGTAAAAAAAATATAATAAGTAAATCCCCGAAAAGGTTATATAGGTATAAGTTTATGGAAATCATTTTATACAATATATATATTGTATCAAGTTGAACTATAAAACGGCAAGAAAATCAAAGCCATTAATCTAAATAAATTGTGTTCCAAATATGAGGATGATGTGTCAAAAAATGAGCTTCCGGTAAGAGTTTGTTTGGGCGCAGTAACACATTTTCCCCATTGGGTGCCAGCAAAACTCCACTGGTGCACACAGGGATTGGATTTGTTATTTGCAGTTGAGTTTTTCTCTCTCAATATTACAAACACACACATGCACACACACACACATTTTTTTATAACACACATACTAACCACACTCTGACATCCATACCAACACACCCACACAGATATCGTTGCATAATTTATCCAATTGGCTCTATAATATGCCGAAGCAAAAAACAGGAATAAAGCGATATTTGTTTTATAGGCCAAACCCCCAAAAATGGCACCATCTGCTAAAAAGAAGCAGAAGCATTGCCAACAGAATGAAAGCCTCTTAACAAAGATTGCATCATTTTATAGTTGAATGGCCCTGAGATTAAAAATTGCAGTTTTATTGGTTTTCAATGGGGACATTTTTGTCCAAAAGGCGCTGAGAGGGAAGAATTTTGTGAACCTAGTGCAAAAAAGATTTTTCAAAGGAAATGGGGGTGAAAAGGTAAAATTACAATAAAAATACACACCTGTGCAAAAATTCATGCAGTTAACATTAACAACAAAAAAAAGTAACACATAGCTACAAAGTGGACAAAAATGTCCATGTCAAAAAAACTGTCATAAAAATGTTAGGCTTGGGAGCAAAGACTTAAGTTTGGTCTCATTTTAAGTAGGACCCTTGGCAGATTATTGCTGAAGTTAAACAAGTGAAAAAAGTCAAACCAAAAATTTTGTATAGCGGTTTAAGTTTATGAAAATTATTTATGAACATTATTATCGTTATTTTATATAAAATATATATTTTATGAAACATGTTGAACTCTAAAACTGATATAAATTCAAAGCCATAACTCTAAACAAGTTGTGTTCCAAATTTGAGGATGATATGTCAAAAAATGAGCTTTCGGTAAGAGTTTGTTTGTGCGCAGTAACAGATTTTCCCCATTGGGTGCCAGCAAAACTCCACTGGTGAACACAGGGATTGCATTTTAGATTCGCAATTGAGTTTTTCTCTCTCAAATATTACAAGCACACAAACACATATACACACACATTTTTTTTATTACACACATTCAAACCACATTCTGACATCCATACCAACACACCCACACAATTATCGTTGCACAATTTATCCAATTGGCTCAATAATATGCCGAAAACAGGAATAAAGCGATATTTGTTTTATTGGCCGAACCTGGAAAAATGGCACCATCTGATAAAAAAATAGTAACAATTTAAATTTTGAAGCCTTGTCAACCAAATGAAAGACTCTTAACAAAGATTGCATCATTTTATAGTTTAATGGCCCAGGGATTAAAAATTGCAGTTTTAATAGGTTTCAATGGGGACAATTTTGTCCAAAAGTCGCTAAGTGGGAGTATTTTGTGTAGCTAGTGCAAAAAAGATTTTTTTAAGAAAATGGTGCTGAAATAGTAAAATTCCAATAAAAACACACACCTGTGCCAAATTTTATGCAGTTAGCATTAACACAGGCAAAGTGATCAAAAAAACTAAACCGAAAAGGACAAAAATGTCCATAAGGATACACAAGGGTTAAAATTGTTTTAGTTTTTAACTCATTCACCGCCTGTAATGTAATTTTCTGACTCTCCGTGTTTTCACTGTTATATTGTTTTATGTAATGCTATTACGCATCTTCTGAAAGAGTAGGGAATCTTTGGATCAAAACACAGGCGAAGAAGAAGCAGAAACAAGTGATGAAAGCATTGCTTATACGTGTTATAGTCTTTGGGGGAAAGAAACTCAGATTTTGTTCAAAATGTTGCTTTTTTTATTAAACTAACCCAAAATCATGTGTTGATAAAAAAATATATAACTTTTTTTTTGTTTAAAAGCAGAGGCTCTGTTCTTTCTTTTAATAAATTGCATGTTCAGATATTTAAACCAAAAAATATTCCGGGGGCCATTACATTTTTGTGAAAGTTATCAACATTTCTGGCGCTGACTGGCAACTTTTATTTTTTTAAATACGCTGGTGGGGAAAGAGTTAAATGTCAAGTCAGCTGCCCAACTGCATCTTTAAAATATTTTAAAATGTATATTTACTGTGACTCTATATTCAGTATAGGTGTTTATTACACTTCAAAAACTGTTACACATCACTTCTGATTTATTCGCTTCTATTTATTCAGCACTGCCTTATTTTTACAAACTGTGGAATCATATTGCACAAATATATAAAACAAAAGAACAAAAACAGCTGAAACTGAGAAGTAAACTTTAGGCAGGGATGAGTTTAGTGATGACAAACCTCCTTTAAGGGGTCGCTCAGCTCTCCCAGAATGTTGTCCTCATCAAACATCTTGCCCTGGTATCGATGTTCATAATACTCGTGGATTTTCTGCCTGACATCTGATGGAAGTTTATGGAAAGACATGTACTGTTCCACCTGCTTATACTGGACGACAGGCAGGAGCGCTCTGTTAGTCAGACTCATGAAAGTAAGGAAGTAAAATGTATTTATACTGCGCTTTTCACAGACAGGGTCACAAAGTGCTTTACAATAGACAAATAGAATAGAATATAGAATAAAATTAAATTCAACAGATAAACTGATCAATAGACCAATCTTCACTTGTCTTCACTTGAGACTTGAGTCATGAAGACTCACTTGAGATAAGATAAGCAGGCGCCTGACCATGTAGAGCCCTATAGGTTATGGTGAGAATTTTGAATTGGATCCTGTAAGTTACAG
>NW_027508924.1:107500-112448 GCF_051911475.1 Siphateles boraxobius | reverse complement strand
TCAAAGACACGCTTTGAAATCGCTGGTGTTTCTGACGTCACAAACTACCTTGTGACCAATCAGATCAACGTGTGATCGTCAACGAGTGGTTTGTTGCCATGGTTTCTCATTAGTTCTCACCTGTTCGCTGTTTCTCTGATTGTTTCTTCAGTTCTGCGTTGAAGTTATTAGTGTATATCACGTGTTTATTGACTACAGGGGGACTTTAAACAGTTTGTTCAGATTAGTGCTGTTTTTATAATTGTCAAAAACAAATAAACCAATAAATATCGGTTCTGTATATCAGTTATCGGGCACAGAAACATGCACATAAATCAGTAACGGACATCAAAAAAAATCAACATCAGTCAATCTCTGCTTATGAGCACCGTTATCATTCTTTTTATTAAGCGTGTGTGTGGATCAGTCAGAGGAAGTTGTTGATGTGTGTGTGTGTGTGTGTGTGTCAGGTCATGACTGCTCCGTGCGTCTGTGGAACATGGAGAGCAAGACGTGCATCCAGGAGTTCACGGCTCACCGGAAGAAGTTCGACGAGTCGATCCACGACGTGGCGTTTCATCCCACCAAATGCTACATCGGCAGCGCGGGAGCCGACGCGCTCGCTAAAGTCTTTGTATGACCTCTGACCTCTGACCTCCGACCCAAACCGCTTCCACGAACTCGAAGCTGATGATCCGGGCGGGCCTGGTGCTCGAGGGGAAGCACACACACACACACACACACACACACACTCGAGGAGCGTCTCGGTTCCTCCTCCGTTCAGCCTCACAGGAAGTTACACACTTCTTAGATTCAGTTTTTTTATTTTCCTTTGATTATTTCTCTCCTGACGTGAGCGTGAGCGTGTCACTCTTTCTGATTTCTCTCCTTTTAAACGACGTGCCTTTTGCTTCAAACAGTCTCGAGGAAGCCGGCTCTCTCCGTTCCTCTCCGGCGAGTGGACATCAACTTTTAAACTCACCAAATTATTGTGAACTCTTGAGGCCGATGTCTGAACACTGAAACGAGCTTCAAATCGAGCCGTAAAATCTCTGAAACGCATAGAATATGATCCTCTCGTCTGACCGACGTTGTTAATTTATTCAATACAATTTGTACATAATATAACTCAATGTTTAAGCGGCTCAGAAAATGACTACGTTTCTAAATGTTTGTCGGAATATAAACCGGTCGAGACGCTCGTTCACCCCAAAATCACATGAGAAACGGTGCATTCAGATCTTTCATAATGTTAAACGAAATATTGGATCTGTGCTCGTTTTCTGTGTTAAATATTCTTCTAGTCTTGATTCTGTGGTGAATCCGTCTCTGACGGGCTTCTTGAGATTCAACCATCATAAGCGCTACGTTGAATTAATAATATTAATATTTTTACGCGTAAACCTGCAGTTTCTCCTCGATCTGATCAAACTCCGTTTGCCTGTTTATGGATGTTTTTATTTTTAAAAACGGGCCGTCTGTGAAATCCTCTGGTCAGATCGTTTGATTAGAGTTTATGAATATTTGTGATTATGCGGAAAAAGTCTTATAATAGTTTGAATGTGTTGCAGTTTTTGACCAGCTGTACTCAAAGTACAACGATGCGGAAGTCTATATTTGTCTGAAATCTGTGATGTTTATTTATTTTATTTTTTTGCCTGTAATGCCAAATGAATAACTAGTGATCTGGCCTCGTAACGGCGACTCGCGTCTCTCGCCGCACAGGTGGAGGTTTATGTATTTGATATGTCATAGTTTGGAACAGATACTAGTGTTTTTTATCATTGTATGACTGGTGATCGGTTGCTAATAGATCGTAACACACGTTTTGCAGGTTGAGGTTTTTATTTGAAACTCTTCTGCTTTATTTGAATTGGTCTGTGATTACTTGAACTCTCTAGACGTGCGTGTGCAGGCCTGCGTGTTTTTAACTGCTAGAATAGAGATTTACTGCTTTTATGGGGATCGTTTGCCTGTAAATGATGACACGAGCACTACAAGAGAACTGAGTGTTTGTGTTTCCGTCAGGCGGACGTTTGCTACTCGACCAAATGTTGTTAAAGGACTAGATCAGCCAAACATGAAATCTGTCAGCGTTTACTCGCCCTCAAACCCAAGTTTACTATGTCTTTTTATATTACAATTCTGAATTGTTCATGCGAATAATAATTTCTCGCAATTCCAAATTTAAAACTCGCAATTGACTTTTTTCCTCAGAATTGAACAAACGAACTAGGAATCACGAGCAAAATGCGACAGGGTTTTAAGGTCTGAATTGCGATATATAAACGTGAAATTCTGAGGAGAAAAATGTCAAAATTGTGAGATATAAACTCGCTATTAAAAATGGTAATTAGGACTTTTAATATCACAGTTTTGACTCTCGCAACTTTGAGTGTATATTCTCCGAATTGTGAGACAAATGATAGACTTGTGAAATACTCGCAATATTTTAAGTAATTGCAACTTTTTGCCACAGTTCTGACATTTTTTTCTTAATTTTGGGTTTATCTCCCAATTCTGAGGAAAAAAAACAATTGCGATTGAACTAGGATAAAAGATTATAGGTTTATAAAGTCTGAATTGTGAGATATTGGCTATTCTTGCCATTAAAAATGGTAATTGTGACATATATTGAGCTGCTCATTTTACGGTGTTGAAAACCGAATCTCCGACATGATCGGAACACGAGGGTGACTAAATAGTTATATTTTTCATTTTTGGATTCTTCTCCTTTAAATCTGCGGCACGTTTGACGCTAAGCGCGTGCACAGAGCGCGCGCTGGTTTGGGACGTTGAAAGGGAACCGCGTGCGTGTTTTCGTAATAGTAAATATATTTTCTGATTTCGTTCATTTTCGGTGCGTATTAATTTTAGATATATAATAAAGAATCTCAATATGTATAGTTTTAAAGTATTGATCAACAATCTATTTATGAACCAGAATACAGTGTATATTAACCCGCGAAGCTAACTGAAGACTAATCGATATATGTGCTAGAGAGAGTAGTTCGCGCCACCTGCTGGTCAGAGATGGGAACTGTACAGCTGACTCGGCTACTGAACAAACTAAAGTGCTAAACGGAGATTTAATAACCGGTTACTGATCGATCGACGAGCTTCAATGAGTATCGGAAACATTAGAGTTGAGGTGGAGAATTTGAAGGGAGTTTGATTGGACGATCGGACTGTGATGTCATAAGTGAGACGTGTTCCGGTTCCGCTTGTATAGAGCTGTCACTGAACTTTTATCCTTTTGGTTGTATAGAGAGAGAGAGTGGAAAGATTGTTAATAAATGCTATACTCCTCTTGTACATATTTTATTATTGATATTACAGTTTATTCTTGATTTCTTGTTGTATTCTTTTTTTTCCCTCAGATGGACATTTATCAATATAATACAATAATAAAAGAATATGTTGTATTTCAAGTGTGTTTTGTTTTTTTATTTTGTGATTCATATGCAGTGACTTTCCATTCACCTACTGGGTTCCTGCGCTCATGGAAAACCTGGAAAATCTTGGAAATTTCAATGGTGGATACACTTTTTTTTCTTATGCTCAAAAATAGAATTATAGGAACATTCAGCCACATGTGAAGGTCACGTGTCACAGGTGATGTCACTGCGCCACCAGAGGGCGCTGCGGGATTATTCTTACAGTAAATTGAAATTCAGAATATTTTTTTATAGTCATAGTCTTTTGAAAGAAATTAATACTCTTGTTAATTGGAGACGCATTAAAATTATCAAAAGTGTAAAGATATTAATAATGTTACAAAAGATTCTATTTAAATTAAATTCTGTTCTTCTGATCTTACTATTCATCAGAGAATCCTGGAAAATAAGTGATGTATCACGGTTTCCATAATTTTTTTAATGTTTGATATGAACAACTATAATCTCACGTGCAACTGAAAAGCGAATGAAAGAAATGCAAGAACAAAAATCAACTCATGAATCTTTTTTTCAAGGTGTTTCCATTAAAGGCGCGAAACGTCATTATGAGGTGAAATATTCCTCGTGTTTCTGAAAGAATGAAATCACTGAGTCACAGCGGCTGAAAGAAAGCTCATTCACAGTTTAATGTAATGAAGAGCCAAAAACAACAGTATAATTCACGACTGGCTCCAAATATCTAATTACAATATCAATGCCCGTGTTCTGCTGAATCTAAAGAGGGCTTTGGCTGTGCTTTTTGTTTAGTGCATTCATTTATGACTGTCTAGTTCGAAATGTCTTTTTATTCTGATGACGTCAATAATTAATTAGCCTAATTAACTGCAAGCATAAAAGACGCGACCGCGGTTGCATGTTTATTATATAGTAGCTGAAATAAGTATGTCCGCATTCATAAAGAAAAGAAGGCAAATAGTTCCCGGGTGAGCAACTACTTTTGAGATTTTTTTAATTATTTTTATCATTATCTTCATTTTTTATTCAAGAAACAGATATAATAGCCTACACACATTCAGGAGAACATAAGAGTAGAAAAAAAGTCATATAGGCTATCTAAAGGAAGTAATAAGACATACAAATGAAGAGGACAAATAAAATACAAAGGATAAGAAGAAGATAAAAGATTAAGTACCCTAAATATTTTTAAAGAAACAATACTAACAAGATCTAGATATAAGTCTTTAGACACGTCCCAAACTGCCGATATATGCACGATAAATAGTCTTAGTGTAACACTGAAAATCCCCCGAAAAAAAAATTAAACGAAGTTTTGAATGTAAGTGTCCAACATTCACTCAACTTTTGATCAGATGAACACTTTACTGTCCCATGAGGCCACAGGAGTGAAGCGGCAACTGGCAGGTCACGTGATAATTACAACATGGCGGATGCAGTACATCCAGAATAAACAAAATAACCATTCAATAAGTTGAATGTATTAGAAATGCTTTAAAGTATATTTGTATTGTACTAAAAACATACTCAAGTACATTTTTAATACATTTAATAGT
>NW_027508924.1:62500-102500 GCF_051911475.1 Siphateles boraxobius | reverse complement strand
TCATATCATACTAGCTAGCTAGTACATCATAAGGTCCAGGGGCCGGTTACATAAACTGATAAACAAGGTAGTCATTCAAGTCATTTTTCTTTAAGACTGTTCATAACTTTTTTAAGTTAGTTACATAAAAACGTAGATTGGTCTGATTTGATACCGAAAAGTAAGAGTGCTTGTTGGTCATACTAGTTTTCTTAAGACACAATCTCAACATGATGGCAGTGTTTATGCAACTGGCCCCAGATCTCCGGATTTGAGTCATAAGTGCTTGTTTTCTTTCTCATCTTCTGACAAACTGTTCAAAAGTTATGAGCAAAAATGGCCATTTTTCAGATCCCATCACCTGTAGGTGGCGCTGTTCCCAATTTTGTCATGGACCGTCAGATCATGGTTCCGGTGAAGCGAACCGAGTTTCATTTCGATTGTTCAAAGTTTGGCCGAGATACAGCCTCTGCACCAGTTTTGGCTCGACCTCGTTAGGTCCCCAACACATGTAACATTTCAACAAAGATTAATAAATAAATTCTGTTCAGTTATTTCCATACGGCTCAGTCCAAAGATCATCTGTGCCAATTTCCATAAGAATTGGAGAGGATAGCAAAAAATGTTATACTGTGCTTTTCAAAATGGCCACTACAGTAATGGGTGGAGTCTTAAGGTTGATTTATACTTCTGCGTCGGACCTACGCCGGAGCCGCTACGCCGTAGACTACGCATTGGTTTTAATTTATACTTCTGCGTCGTTGTCCGCGTTGACGCACGCAGAGGGAGCATGTGAAACCCGAGGGAGCGGTTTGAGCAGACCAATCACAGCGCTTGCGTCCGCGTAGAATTGACGCGTTGTTACATTTTTGGAGAGGTGCACGTCAGGGTACGCCGAAGGGTACGCGCGCTACACACAGCCTACGGCGTAGCTACGGCGTAAGTTCGACGCAGAAGTATAAATTGGGCTTTAATGTGAGGTGTACTAAGTTTAATTTTTCTAGAACAAAGGGTTCAAAAGTTATAACTGTTTCGGTAACACTTTATTTTGATGATCCCTTTTGAACATTCTGTTGACTATAATTAAATTTGCAACTACATGTCATCTAACTCTCTTTAGAGTATTAGTATCTGCTAACTCGTGACGAGATGATTGTAAAAGAAATTCTACTGACTGTAAGTAACTTTGCAAGTACATGTCAACCCTACGAGTTAGTGCTGCACGATTAATCATATCACAATCGCAATGTCAAGCCTATGCGATTATATGATGCAAAATGCTGCGATTTTATATTAAATAGCCTAAACAAATTAGGGCAATTAACACAATTAACGCAGCATCTGTGAATTTTTGTCATTATTTGGCTAGTGTTCCATGATCCCGCTCTTATCCATGCAAATGCTTTTAAACCATTAATGCGCGACAAGACAAAAGAGAGCGCGCTTCCTGTGAATGTCCTGACTGTGACTCACAGAAAGACGCGCGCTAGTATCATGCGTGCGCACAGACGCGCCAGAATACAGTTCTCTTTCACGCTTGAACAAACAATAACACACACAATTGTGCCAAAATGTCTTTTTGTCGAGTATCTTTATAACATAATAGCAGTCTTGTGATGGACGTAAAGAGTTGTGAGAGAGTGAGGCGCGTGTGAGATCATCGTCTCTGTCAGCAGCGGCTGCTCTTAAAGAGACAGTACACAGTAGCCACTAATTATCTCTGTCGTTAAAGTAAGTCAAAGAACAAAGGGAACAGAGAAAACACTCACTGCTCTTGACTAAAGAACTTTTGTCACTTCATAAGGATTAGTCTAAATATAATTTAAAATGTATGCAGCACAGACTGTTTGATAACTTTATTCAATTTCTGTATATGCCCTACCTGTTAGACAGGAAGTTGTTACATTTTTTAAGTCTAATAAATGTTAAAAAAAAATTGATAGCTTTCAATTGTAATGATGGAATCACTGTAATGTTTTAAACATTTTTATCCAGACATCAATGGCTTATTGATCATTATAGGTGTTATCAATCATTTAGTTGTTGTTGCTAGTTTGAGTTGGGAAATACACATTTCATCATAATCACTAATCTGTGTGTGCACTTTCCTTGAGAAGAGCAAGTTGACTCATGAAACCCTTTGTTTATTATATCGCAAACGCAATATTGACCTCAATAATCACAATATGACATTTTCCCCAAATCGTGCACCCCTACTACCAGTCTACTAATACTCTACTTATACTCTAATGAGAGTTAATAGTCATGTAGGTGCAACATTACTTATAGTCAAAGAATGAGTTAAAGCGACCATCAAAATAAAGTGAAAACACTGTTTCTAAAGTGAATTTTTGGCCTGGTGGTGGCGCTGTAGAGTTAGTCCTAGAGACCCCAAAGTTGGTCAAATGACTTTTCATTACCATCACTACAAATGTGCCAATTTTCATACGGACTTGTTAATGACGTGTGACGCACAAATGGAGTAAAAGGCACCTGAGTACCGAGAAAAGCGCTATATAAATGTTACGAATTATTATTATTATTAATAACTTCTGCTGACTAATCTATTAGAGACGCTGCTGCAACAAACACGCCACCTAATGATCTCACTACCCATAATTCCTGTACCTGGCACGTCCACACAGATGTGATGAGGTATCCGTTGTCCTTGAACACGTTGAAGATCTCGAGGATTCCTCGGGAATATCCGAACACAGAGATGCTGGCGTCGGAGACGGCGAGATTCAGCGTCAGGTAATCGGTGGGCTGGAGGACAGATCTCTGCTTGAAGAGGATGAAGATCACGACACTGTTCCCAAACCACGACAACCAGCCTGGAACATACACACACACACACACACACACGCGCACACACGCACACACGCGCACACACACACACGCGCACACACACGCACACACACACACGCGCACACACACACACACACACACACACACACACACACACACACGCGCACACACACACACGCGCACACACACACGCGCGCACACACACGCACACACACACACGCGCACACACACACACACACACACACACACACACACACACACACACACGGTACTTTGATGATGATAAAACTTGAAATGTAGGCGTTACAGAGCACGAAAACAAATATTACACTTAAGAAGACACAAAACATTATTGTATATCTACAGGTGAAACTCGAAAAATTTTAATATCGTGCAAAAGTTATAATTTTGATGATTATGGCGTACAGCTTATGAAATCCCCAAATTCAAAATCTCAGAAAATTAGAATATTACATGAAATCAATAAAAAAAGGATTTTAAATACAGAAATGTCGGCCCTCTGAAAAGTATAATCATGCATATGTATATAGTTATATATATATATATACTGAATATATTAGTTTCACCTTTTAATTTGAATTACTGAAATACATGAACTATTGCACGATATTCGAATTTTTCGAGTTTCACCTGTATGTATTCCGAAGTTATGTAAGGAGACCAAAAAACATAATAACAGATATATCATTAAATATAAATGAAAAAAATAATAAATAAATATTCTAAATATAAGTATATGGGTAAATATACAATCCTAAAACAATAAAACTTTATGCAATGATTCTCAAACAAGAACTGATGCATATTATGGGATATTGAAGACCAACTCCATCACACAGCAAGAAACATCTAACGCACACACACACACACACACGCACACTCATTACGTTATGCAATGATTCTCAAAAAAGAACTGATGCATTATCGGATCCTGAAGACCAACTCCAGCACACAGCAAGAAACATCTCATAGAATGTTCCTGTAATTAGTAAAAGTAGTAATTATTAGGTCTAAATCTGGTATCATGACTGTAACGGATGTAATGAATGTAGATCAGAGTGTGTGCTCCAGTAATAAACTCGTCCTGATTAACTCTAATGACCCTGACAGACAGACGGATGGATTAGCGGCTCTAATCCCCGAGTTCGTTACTACAGTCAGACTGGACAAACATTACCTGGAACAATAACTATACAATTTCATATGCAACAGGGCTTTTCACTCTGTACACTCACAGAGCCCCAAATATGATCATCCTCATATCAACATTTAAAACACATCTATAAACACCCAATTTATAATCTGTAATAATATTTTGAAACTGAAATTAGTTTATATTAAATTACATTATTATATATATTTTTCGACTCACTATAGTAATGTACTGTTAAATGTATTATTTATTTGTCAGTTTATTAAATATTATTAATTAATTTAAGTTTTATTTATTTGAATCTAATTAAATCTATTTAATAGATAGATTAACAACAAACTAATTACATTTTTACTTATCCATTTATTTTAATCTTATTGTTTTATTTATTTATTTAATTTGTACCGCTTTTCTCTAGACTTTATGTGCTAATAGACCTAAAAAAGATAGATGCTGGGTTAGGGTTATGCAAGCTACATGCGTTCTTGATCGCGTCTGCAGTGAGTGATGCGGCCGTGAGTGATTTATTTATTTATTTCTATTTTATTTTTATTTTGGGTTAACTGACAAACCGCGAGATTTGTTGCTTCTTCACCGCGGTAAGAAAAAATCCCATACCGCCACAGCCCTAGGAAAAACATGATTGTTTGAAGACTTCAAGTGTTTTCAAACCTGCTTCGCTGATCTAAAGTTCCTGATTAATTGAGACTGAGGTAAACATGATAAAGCGAGGTAAACATGATAAAGTGATGTAAACATGATAGAGGTAAACATGATAAAGCGAGGTAAACATGATAAAGTGATGTAAACATGATAGAGGTAAACATGATGAAGTGAGACTGAGGTAAACATGATGAAGTGAGACTGAGGTAAACATGATGAAGTGAGGTAAACATGATAAAGTGAGGTAAACATGATGAAGTGAGGTAAACATGATAAAGTGAGGTAAACATGATGAAGTGAGGTAAACCTGATAAAGTGAGGTAAATATGAAGTGAGGTAAACATGATAAAGTGATGTAAACATGATGAAGTGAGATTGAGGTAAACATGATGAACTGAGGTAAACCTGATAAAGTGAGGTAAATATGAAGTGAGGTAAACATGATAAAGTGATGTAAACATGATGAAGTGAGATTGAGGTAAACATGATGAACTGAGGTAAACATGATGAAGTGAGGTAAACCTGATAAAGTGAGACTGAGGTAAACATGATGAACTGAGGTAAACATGATGAAGTGAGGTAAACATGATGAAGTGAGACTGAGGTAAACATGATGAAGTGAGACTGAGGTAAACATGATGAACTGAGGTAAACATGATGAAGTGAGGTAAACCTGATAAAGTGAGACTGAGGTAAACATGATGAAGTGAGGTAAACATGATGAAGTGAGGTAAACATGATGAAGTGAGACTGAGGTAAACATGATGAACTGAGGTAAACATGATGAAGTGAGGTAAACCTGATAAAGTGAGACTGAGGTAAACATGATGAAGTGAGACTGAGGTAAACATGATGAACTGAGGTAAACATGATAAAGTGAGACATGATGAAGTGAGACTGAGGTAAACATGATGAAGTGAGGTAAACATGATAAAGTGAGGTAAACATGATGAAGTGAGGTAAACATGATGAAGTGAGGTAAATATGAAGTGAGGTAAACATGATAAAGTGATGTAAACATGATGAACTGAGGTAAACATGATGAAGTGAGGTAAACCTGATAACGTGAGACTGAGGTAAAACATGATAAAGTGAGACTGAGGTAAAACACGATAAAGTGAGACTGAGGTAAACCTGATAGAGTGAGACTGAGGTAATCACGATAAAGTGAGGTAATCACGATAAAGTGAGGTAAACATGATAAAGTAAGGTAAACCTGATAAAGTGAGACTGTAAGGTATAAAGGATTCTGACCCAGAATGAGCAGGTACACGCCGATGATCGTCTCTCCCTGGTCGGACAGCGGCGGGTCTCGGTTCATCATGCTGAAGTTGTTGTTCCTCCAGGGGATGTTGAGCACCCTAAGCGGGTTATTCTGCACAGACATACCGACTCCTGCGCGCTCGAACCCGGCATGAAGAAGCACACGCTCTCCCAGCAGCTCCTCCGGGTCGCGCCACGATCGGCTCTTACAGAGAAAGCTCCTGCTGAGAGAATCCGGTTAACAATACCGAGCGGGGAGACGTGACGTAACACACACACACACACACACACACACACACACACACACACACACACACACACACACACACACACACACTCTGTATCTCACACACACTCACGCACGCACGCTCTCTCTCTCTCTCTCTCTCTCTCTCTCACACACACACACACACACACACACACACTCACTCTCTCTCTCTCTCTCTCTCTCTCTCTCTCTCTCTCTCTCTCTCTCTCTCTCTCTCAGACACATTCACAATCACCAAAAAATTTTAACTGAAATGAAATTGGAAATATATAAACAAAACTATTTCAAAGTAATTACATGTGAAAGAAACTGAAATAACTAGTATTAGCTATTCGACTGATCATTTTCAGCTATTAGTGGAAATGAAAGATGAAGCAGAAAGAGTCGGTCATGATCTGCATGATTAAGCTGAAATCACCTCTATGAACTGTGTTTCAGTCGGTGGGATACGCTTCTCCACTAATAGGATCTGAAGAGCAGACGCTTCAGGATAATCTCAGCTTCACATGCTGCTGATCGACAGCACTAGATGAAGTTCAGTAACAGCACTAGATGAAGTACAGTAACAGCAGATGAAGTTCAGTAACAGCAGATGAAGTACAGTAACAGCAGATGAAGTTCAGTAACAGCAGATGAAGTTCAGTAACAGCAGATGAAGTTCAGTAACAGCAGATGAAGTACAGTAACAACAGATGAAGTGCAGTAACAGCGGATGAAGTGCAGTAACAGCGGATGAAGTGCAGTAACAGCGGATGAAGTGCAGTAGCAGCAGATGAAGTTCAGTAGCAGCAGATGAAGTTCAGTAACAGCAGATGAAGTGCAGTAACAGCAGATGAAGTGCAGTAACAGCAGATGAAGTTCAGTAACAGCAGATGAAGTCCATTAACAGCAGATGAAGTCCATTAACAGCAGATGAAGTTCAGTAACAGCAGATGAAGTGCAGTAACAGCAGATGAAGTGCAGTAACAGCAGATGAAGTTCAGTAACAGCAGATGAAGTCCATTAACAGCAGATGAAGTCCATTAACAGCAGATGAAGTTCAGTAACAGCAGATGAAGTGCAGTAGCAGCAGATGAAGTTCAGTAACAGCAGATGAAGTGCAGTAACAGCAGATGAAGTGCAGTAACAGCAGATTAAGTCCAGTAACAGCGGATGAAGTGCAGTAACAGCGGATGAAGTGCAGTAACAGCGGATGAAGTGCAGTAACAGCGGATGAAGTGCAGTAACAGCAGATGAAGTCCAGTAACAGCAGATGAAGTCCAGTAACAGCAGATGAAGTGCAGTAACAGCAGATTAAGTACAGTAACAGCAGATGAAGTCCAGTAACAGCAGATGAAGTGCAGTAACAGCAGATTAAGTACAGTAACAGCAGATGAAGTTCAGTAACAGCAGATGAAGTCCATTAACAGCAGATGAAGTGCAGTAACAGCAGATGAAGTACAGTAACAGCAGATGAAGTACAGTAACAGCAGATGAAGTACAGTAACAGCAGATGAAGTCCAGTAACAGCAGATGAAGTCCAGTAACAGCAGATGAAGTGCAGTAACAGCAGATGAAGTACAGTAACAGCAGATGAAGTACAGTAATAGCAGATGAAGTACAGTAACAGCAGATTAAGTACAGTAACAGCGGATGAAGTACAGTAACAGCAGATGAAGTGCAGTAACAGCAGATGAAGTACAGTAACAGCAGATGAAGTACAGTAACAGCAGATGAAGTACAGTAATAGCAGATGAAGTACTGTAACAGCAGATGAAGTACAGTAACAGCAGATGAAGTCCAGTAACAGCAGATGAAGTGCAGTAACAGCAGATGAAGTGCAGTAACAGCAGATGAAGTACAGTACAGCAGATGAAGTACAGTAACAGCAGATGAAGTACAGCAACAGAAGCTGAAGTACAGCAACAGAAGCTGAAGTACAGCAACAGCAGATGAAGTGCAGCAACAGCAGATGAAGTGCAGTAACAGCAGATGAAGTGCAGTAACAGCAGATGAAGAGCAGCAACAGCAGATGAAGTACAGCAACAGCAGATGAAGTACAGTAACAGCAGATGAAGTACAGTAACAGCAGATGAAGTACAGTAACAGCAGATGAAGTGCAGTAACAGTAGATGAAGTGCAGTAACAGCAGATGAAGTGCAGTAACAGCAGATGAAGTACAGTAATAGCAGATGAAGTACAGTAACAGCAGATGAAGTACAGTAACAGCAGATGAAGTCCAGTAACAGCAGATGAAGTGCAGTAACAGCAGATGAAGTGCAGTAACAGCAGATTAAGTCCAGTAACAGTGGATGAAGTGCAGTAACAGCGGATGAAGTGCAGTAACAGCGGATGAAGTGCAGTAACAGCGGATGAAGTCCAGTAACAGCAGATGAAGTCCAGTAACAGCAGATGAAGTGCAGTAACAGCAGATTAAGTACAGTAACAGCAGATGAAGTCCAGTAACAGCAGATGAAGTGCAGTAACAGCAGATTAAGTACAGTAACAGCAGATGAAGTTCAGTAACAGCAGATGAATTCCATTAACAGCAGATGAAGTGCAGTAACAGCAGATGAAGTACAGTAACAGCAGATGAAGTACAGTAACAGCAGATGAAGTACAGTAATAGCAGATGAAGTACAGTAACAGCAGATGAAGTCCAGTAACAGCAGATGAAGTTCAGTAACAGCAGATGAAGTGCAGTAACAGCAGATGAAGTACAGTAACAGCAGATGAAGTACAGTAATAGCAGATGAAGTACAGTAACAGCAGATTAAGTACAGTAACAGCGGATGAAGTGCAGTAACAGCAGATGAAGTGCAGTAACAGCAGATGAAGTACAGTAACAGCAGATGAAGTACAGTAACAGCAGATGAAGTACAGTAATAGCAGATGAAGTACAGTAACAGCAGATGAAGTACAGTAACAGCAGATGAAGTCCAGTAACAGCAGATGAAGTGCAGTAACAGCAGATGAAGTGCAGTAACAGCAGATGAAGTACAGTACAGCAGATGAAGTACAGTAACAGCAGATGAAGTACAGCAACAGAAGCTGAAGTACAGCAACAGAAGCTGAAGTACAGCAACAGCAGATGAAGTGCAGCAACAGCAGATGAAGTGCAGCAACAGCAGATGAAGTGCAGTAACAGCAGATGAAGTGCAGTAACAGCAGATGAAGAACAGCAACAGCAGATGAAGTACAGCAACAACAGATGAAGTACAGTAACAGCAGATGAAGTACAGTAACAGCAGATGAAGTACAGTAACAGCAGATGAAGTGCAGTAACAGTAGATGAAGTGCAGTAACAGCAGATGAAGTGCAGTAACAGCAGATGAAGTACAGTAACAGCAGATGAAGTACAGTAACAGCAGATGAAGTCCAGTAACAGCAGATGAAGTGCAGTAACAGCAGATGAAGTGCAGTAACAGCAGATTAAGTCCAGTAACAGCGGATGAAGTGCAGTAACAGCGGATGAAGTGCAGTAACAGCGGATGAAGTGCAGTAACAGCGGATGAAGTCCAGTAACAGCAGATGAAGTCCAGTAACAGCAGATGAAGTGCAGTAACAGCAGATTAAGTACAGTAACAGCAGATGAAGTCCAGTAACAGCAGATGAAGTGCAGTAACAGCAGATGAAGTACAGTAACAGCAGATGAAGTTCAGTAACAGCAGATGAATTCCATTAACAGCAGATGAAGTGCAGTAACAGCAGATGAAGTACAGTAACAGCAGATGAAGTACAGTAACAGCAGATGAAGTACAGTAATAGCAGATGAAGTACAGTAACAGCAGATGAAGTCCAGTAACAGCAGATGAAGTTCAGTAACAGCAGATGAAGTGCAGTAACAGCAGATGAAGTACAGTAACAGCAGATGAAGTACAGTAATAGCAGATGAAGTACAGTAACAGCAGATTAAGTACAGTAACAGCGGATGAAGTGCAGTAACAGCAGATGAAGTGCAGTAACAGCAGATGAAGTACAGTAACAGCAGATGAAGTACAGTAACAGCAGATGAAGTACAGTAATAGCAGATGAAGTACAGTAACAGCAGATGAAGTACAGTAACAGCAGATGAAGTCCAGTAACAGCAGATGAAGTGCAGTAACAGCAGATGAAGTGCAGTAACAGCAGATGAAGTACAGTACAGCAGATGAAGTACAGTAACAGCAGATGAAGTACAGCAACAGAAGCTGAAGTACAGCAACAGAAGCTGAAGTACAGCAACAGCAGATGAAGTGCAGCAACAGCAGATGAAGTGCAGCAACAGCAGATGAAGTGCAGTAACAGCAGATGAAGTGCAGTAACAGCAGATGAAGAACAGCAACAGCAGATGAAGTACAGCAACAGCAGATGAAGTACAGTAACAGTAGATGAAGTGCAGTAACAGCAGATGAAGTACAGTAACAGCAGATGAAGTACAGTAACAGCAGATGAAGTGCAGTAACAGCAGATGAAGTGCAGTAACAGCAGATGAAGTACAGTAACAGCAGATGAAGCACAGTAACAGCAGATGAAGTACAGTAACAGCAGATGAAGTACAGTAACAGCAGATGAAGTGCAGTAACAGCAGATGAAGTACAGTAACAGCAGATGAAGTGCAGTAACAGCATATGAAGTACAGTAACAGCAGATGAAGTGCAGTAACAGCAGATGAAGTGCAGTAACAGCAGATGAAGTACAGTAACAGCAGATGAAGTTCAGTAACAGCACTAGATGAAGTACAGTAACAGCAGATGAAGTACAGTAACACCAGATGAAGTACAGTAACAGCAGATGAAGTTCAGTAACAGCAGATGAAGTGCAGTAACAGCAGATGAAGTGCAGCAACAGCAGATGAAGTACAGTAACAGCAGATGAAGTGCAGCAACAGCAGATGAAGTGCAGTAACAGCAGATGAAGTGCAGTAACAGCAGATGAAGTACAGTAACAGCAGATGAAGTGCAGTAACAGCAGATGAAGTGCAGTAACAGCAGATGAAGTGCAGTAACAGCAGATGAAGTGCAGTAACAGTAGATGAAGTGCAGTAACAGCAGATGAAGTGCAGTAACAGCAGATGAAGTACAGTAACAGCAGATGAAGTACAGTAACAGCAGATGAAGTCCAGTAACAGCAGATGAAGTGCAGTAACAGCAGATGAAGTGCAGTAACAGCAGATTAAGTCCAGTAACAGCGGATGAAGTGCAGTAACAGCGGATGAAGTGCAGTAACAGCGGATGAAGTGCAGTAACAGCGGATGAAGTCCAGTAACAGCAGATGAAGTCCAGTAACAGCAGATGAAGTGCAGTAACAGCAGATTAAGTACAGTAACAGCAGATGAAGTCCAGTAACAGCAGATGAAGTACAGTAACAGCAGATGAAGTGCAGTAACAGCAGATGAAGTGCAGTAACAGCAGATGAAGTACAGTAACAGCAGATGAAGTTCAGTAACAGCACTAGATGAAGTACAGTAACAGCAGATGAAGTACAGTAACACCAGATGAAGTACAGTAACAGCAGATGAAGTTCAGTAACAGCAGATGAAGTGCAGTAACAGCAGATGAAGTGCAGCAACAGCAGATGAAGTGCAGTAACAGCAGATGAAGTGCAGTAACAGCAGATGAAGTGCAGTAACAGCAGATGAAGTACAGTAACAGCAGATGAAGTACAGTAACAGCAGATGAAGTGCAGTAACAGCAGATGAAGTGCAGTAACAGCAGATGAAGTACAGTAACAGCACATGAAGTGCAGTAACAGCAGATGAAGTGCAGTAACAGCAGATGAAGTGCAGTAACAGCAGATGAAGTGCAGTAACAGCAGATGAAGTACAGTAACAGCAGATGAAGTGCAGTAACAGCAGATGAAGTGCAGTAACAGCAGATGAAGTGCAGTAACAGCAGATGAAGTACAGTAACAGCAGATGAAGTGCAGTAACAGCAGATGAAGTGCAGTAACAGCAGATGAAGTGCAGTAACAGCAGATGAAGTGCAGTAACAGCAGATGAAGTGCAGTAACAGCAGATGAAGTGCAGTAACAGCAGATGAAGTACAGTAACAGCAGATGAAGTACAGTAACAGCAGATGAAGTGCAGTAACAGCAGATGAAGTGCAGTAACAGCAGGTGAAGTGCAGTAACAGCAGATGAAGTGCAGTAACAGCAGATGAAGTACAGTAACAGCAGATGAAGTGCAGTAACAGCAGATGAAGTACAGTAACAGCAGATGAAGTACAGTAACAGCAGATGAAGTGCAGTAACAGCAGATGAAGTACATTAACAGCAGATGAAGTGCAGTAACAGAAGATGAAGTACAGTAACAGCAGATGAAGTACAGTAACAGCAGATGAAGTGCAGTAACAGCAGATGAAGTGCAGTAACAGCAGATGAAGTGCAGTAACAGCAGATGAAGTGCAGTAACAGAAGATGAAGTGCAGTAACAGAAGATGAAGTTCAGTAACAGCAGGTGAAGTGCAGTAACAGCAGATGAAGTGCAGTAACAGCAGATGAAGTACAGTAACAGCAGATGAAGTGCAGTAACAGCAGATGAAGTACAGTAACAGCAGATGAAGTACAGTAACAGCAGATGAAGTGCAGTAACAGCAGATGAAGTGCAGTAACAGCAGATGAAGTGCAGTAACAGCACTAGATTTGACATAGTAAATCACTGATGTCTGGACCACAAGTAGTGATACTACTGGTTATTTACAGTAACACAAATATAGGATCCATATTTTTCAATATCTATGACTGATATTGTGACAGAAATAGGAGTCTTCCTCCTTTTGTTTGGTCTGTTCTTGGCAGTGAGTGCTCCTGGGCTTTGAACCACTTTAACACAGTTTTTTGTTCTAAAGCCATTTTTAATAGAACCAATTTGTTTAAGAATAGTGAAAAAGTGACAAAACAAAATTTAGTCAGCATGAAACAGTATATGCAACTAATTTTACCAGAAATGGGCTTCCACATCAGAGATAAATTGAAAATATATATTTTTTCAATTTTCTGAAGACAATACAGTTATATACATATAGTTTCAGAACAAAAACACCTATTTCAGTGTCAGAACAGCAGATTTTGGTAGTTTGCAGGAAAGAGTTTCCACATGAGATGCGTGAGTCCAGATCAATGCATGTAATCTGTCATCAGCTGTAAATAACCTCCTAAAAGGATTAAGCGTGTGGGATATTCACCATAATTACGAGACAAAAGCCATAGCGCAAATTAAAGCCATAGTGAACTGTTTCAGTCTATGGTGTTTAAAACATTCACCTGGAGAATGAATTCCTGAATGAATGAGAGTATTAACAGAGCAGGGTCAACAGTTACTGTAAGTAACAAGACAGTGAAGTAAATTAATCTCTCTTAAAGGTGCAGTGCAGAAATAGACAGAGGTTTTCGTTAAATGGCTGATTACCAATATAAAGAATCAAAAGCGTTTGGTCATTTTCTTACACACTATGAAAGGTTGGTGTTGGCGAAGTCACAAGTTAAACTATATACAGCAATTTTATAACTTTTTATGCAGGACGACACATGCAGAACATGTTAGCAATGTTAATTCATGTTAACATGTTGAGACATACTAATGTGATAGAAACATGCCAACGTGTTTAATCATGTTAACGTAATCCTAATTCATAGTAACAATGTGCTAATTGACGCTAGAAACATGCTACCAATGAGTTCAATTTAGCAAAATACGTTAAAACAACAGCAGATGATGTTAATGTGTAAAATCATGCTAGAAATTTTAATTCATGTTAAAAACATGTTAGCAACATACTAAAATATGTTAAAAACATGCTAATGTGTTAAATTATGTGCAACATATAACATGCTAACAATGTTCTAATTCATGCCAGAAAAATTGTAATGTACTAAATCATTAAAATGATTTTACATTAAAAATGTCTTTACATTAAAATATGCTAGCAATGTTTTAAATTATGCAAGATACATGCTAAATCATGTTAAAAATTTTAGTAAATGGTAATCATGTTAGGCTATATGCCATTACCAAATATACTAGCACCATGCTAAAACATGCTAATGTGTGAAATCATGCTAGGAATATGCCAATTCATGCTATAAACATGTTCATGTTAAATCATGCTAAAATATGATTGAGCAACATGAGCTGCTTTGAGTCTTTAAACGCATTCAAGAAACGGCTAAAGACGCATCATCAACACTTGACCCATTAATACTTTAATCTATTAAGGGTTGACTGTTGAATATTTCTTCTGAAGTGTTTGCGGATGCTATAATTCTCACTTCAACTCTTATCTAGAATATCAAACGCAGCAGTGAAATCAGTCAGAACCTTAAATTAAAAGAGTTTAATCAGAATAAAACACATCAGATCAAAAGATGAAGACAAAGACTCTTTATTTACAAAACCCAATAAAGCGCAGGAAACACAATACAGCCCATCTGAGCTCAAACTACATAAAAACTGTAAATAAAAAGAATTACAAGGTGGAAAATAAAAGATCCAAATGAAAGCAAACCGGTTCTGGAATATTTCAGCCCTCAGATCAGGTCAGCCACTGAAAAACAAGTCAATAAACCATGAGATCTCAACATTTATAATCTTGCACTCATTTTTTTTATTTTTGTAATGCCTTTATTCATGTCACAAACAACTTTTATATTTTTTATTATAGAAAAAATAAAAAAAATAAAAAATATGTATAAAAATAAAATAAATAAAAAACACGCCAGAGGGGAAAAAAAATCCCATTTATATGAGGTTTAACAATGAGAGGTTTTTTTAAGTATTTCATAGATTTTTTTGTGTCCAACCAAGGAACATTGATGAACACCAGGAAAAATTGTCAACCGAAAAAAAAAAAGAATTCTTAAAGGGTTAGTTCACCCAAAAATGAAAATGATGTCATTAATGACTCACCCTCATGTCGCTCCAAGCCCGTAAGACCTCCGTTCATCTTCAGAACACAGTTTAAGATATTTTAGATTTAGTCCGAGAGTTTTCTGTCCCTCCATTGAAAATCTATGTACGGTATACTGTCCTTGTCCAGAAAGACAATAAAGACATCATCAAAGTAGTCCATGTGACCTCAGTGGGTTAGTTAGAATGTTTTGAAGCATCGGAAAGACATTTTGTTCCAAAAATAACAAAAACGACGACTTTATTCAGCATTGTATTCTCTTCCGGTTCTGTTTTGGATCCGCGTTCATGAGTCCGCTGACGTAAGACGAGCTGACGTGTGTCTGGTGCGCCCGAGCTTCGTTTACAGTCTGAGGGAGACGCACGCTGGAAACAAAACAATCTTTGCAAACATGTCTAAGGATTTCCACACAGAGGAAGACTTGCATTTTTTTTTGCCCAGCCATATTTATTTGAACCCGAAAACACGGACGCACCAGATACACGTCAGCTCGTCTTACGTCATCAGCGGCGTCAGTGCACGCGGATCCCCAACAGAACCGGAAGACTTTATTTCAATGCTGAATAAAGTCGTCGTTTTTGTTATTTTTGGAAAAAAATGTATTTTCGATGCTTCAAAACATTCTAACTAACCCACTGATGTCACATGGACTACTTTGATGATGTCTTTATTGTCTTTCTGGACAAGGACAGTATACCGTACATAGATTTTCAATGGAGGGACAGAAAACTCTCGGACTAAATCTAAAATATCTTAAACTGTGTTCTGAAGATGAACGGAGGTCTTACGGGCTTGGAGCCACATGAGGGTGAGTCATTAATGACATCATTTTCATTTTTGGGTCCTTTAACTAAAAATTAGCACTTTGGCATGTTTTTTTTAATCATCATCATTTTCTGTCATCACAAAAATGTTTGATTTGTTTTACTTTTTACTTATTTAAAAATAGTCACACTTGTGCTGCTCGCGGTCTAAATGAACAGGAGACGAATTTCCTCTAGTGGAAGCATTTGGAACTGCAGCCGAACAAACTCTCAGTGAACGCTCATTTACGGAGATATCAGGCTCAAATTTTGAACAACTTTGTTGCACACAAATCAAATGGCTTTGATTTTCTCAGTTTTAGAGTAAAACATGTTTTTGAAAATATATATTTCATATAAATATTGAAAATAGTGCATTTCTCATAAACGTAAAATTCTGTGACTTTAAAAAAAAATCACTCTGCCAAGTGTCGTCTTAGTTGTAAATCTGGAATGCTTTAGTTTGATCATTTTAGTTTTAAGTTTGATCATTTTTTATTCAGGTCTATGCTCAAAAAGTGAATAAATGGATTATAAATACAACATATATATAATTTAGTACCGTAAAATCCCCTAAAAAGACAAAATATTAAATAAAAAACATTTCAATGAAATAAAAAAAGGGTTAAAAAAGGGCACCAGAGGGTTAACTAAAATGTACATACTGAATCGGAGTTAGAGTTGTGGTAAATAAAACCAATATTAAATGTGTCATCAATATTAATAATTCCTTTTATTGAGACATTATGATGATGACGCCCCTTGGTTAAAGTGAGGAATAAGCTGAAGAGATGATGATGTAAGACTCACCGTTCATGGGCATCTCGTCGATCTGAGTGGAATAGTACTGCTCAATATCTCGTAGGATACGGATGTCGTCGTTCTTCACGAAGTTGATGGCCACACCCTTCCTGCCGTAACGACCCGATCGACCAATCCTGACGAGACACGAGAATTCAGACACGTCAACATCTGATGTCATCACATCCGTCAAGATCAGTGTTATTACAGCATCACTGAGATACTGCTATATAATTAAAAGATTGAATTAGTTTTTATATTTTTCTAGTTTTAGTCATTTTGTGTTTTGTCATTTTTTATTTTTAATGTCTGTATAGTTAAAAAAAATAGTTAATTATTTTAGAATGTGTTAAACTACATCAAAATGTTTCCCTGGCAACTGAAATAAAATGCTTATATATATATATTTTTTTTTTTTTCTTCTTTTTTTATCTTAGTAAGTTAAAGCCTGTTCACACCAGGAACGATAAATATATCAGAGTTCACACAATATTATTCTGTTTATTATAAGCGCTGCAGTTTTATCGTCTGTTGCTTTAAATGCTCTTTAAAGGTGTGTTTGATTATGATTTGACTTTTCTAGCTGTAGTTAGTGTGTAATGTTGCTGTTTGAGCAGAAACAACATCTGCAAAGTTACGACTCAAAGCTCAAAGCAAAGGGAGAGATTTTCTTTCACAGAAATCTCTTTTTAAGGACGACAACAAACGGCTGGTAGGAACTACAATGAGCTTCTTCACGGGTTAGTGACATCACAAACCCTAACATTTACATAAACTCCGCCCCCGGAACACGATTTATAGATTATCATGACAGAATATGCTAATCAGTGACTAGAAGATCGTTAACTCCACATCAGCTGCACACATTCATCAACTAAGCGTTCAGAAATGTCCTGTTGCTTCTACATGTCGTCACTTCTAGAGTCTCTCCATCTTTCTGACTCCGGCTTCAACATAAAAGACTAAACGTTTTTGAAATTATCTGTGCGCGTGTGTGATTGCAAGCTCTTGAAGCTCCGCCCCCTGTGCCGGGAGCAGCGGCTCATTCGCATTTTAAGGGACACAAAAGCGGTGCGTTTTTGCTCACCCTCAAAAAGTGACTATTTTAACATGTTATAAAAAATATCTGTGAGGTATTTTGAGCTAAACTTCACACACACTCTGTGGACGTCTGAGCCCGTATTCCTAAAGAATCTTAATGCAAAGAGTAGCTCCTAGTGACAAAATTCTTAGAAATGTGGGCGTTTACTCCTAAAATTAAAGAGAAAATCCTAGTAAAGAAAAAAGTAATTCAGAAAGCATCTTAACCCTTAAAAGAGGTCTTAAGGTCAGAATTGTTAGGAGCACGGACGAGGACTTTTAAGAGGCTTAAGAGTTTCTTTAGCAGAGGAGAAAATGGCAGGAAGACGAAGAGGGAGAAGACAACAGATGACAGTGAGTTAATAAGACACTATAGATTAGATCGTGCAGGGATCATGTTTGTGACCGGTTTTATTAGAGACACAATAACATCTCCGACACAGCGCAGGAATGGCGTAGTGCCAGAAATTAAATCACTACTGTACATTAAGATATTTGTCAGCTGGGAAAATGCATCAACGCAGCAGTGATGATTTGGGTCTGTCACAAACTTCTGTAAGCAGAGTGATCACACAAACATTACAGCACTTTCAGAACCTCTTATTGTGTCGCAGTTCATTTAGTTTCCACTGGACATTCCCACATTGCAGGCTCAAACATCTGCATTTATGAATATAGCAGGCTTCCGCATAAGGAGGGGCAATGAACCGTAAATAATTTATTATAACCGCTATAAGCTCCCACGTCTGCTTCTGTGCTGTGACACCCGGCCTTGTGTTCATCCACTAACTGGCCTCACAGTAAACACTGTTCCTCTGTCCAGTTCAGCTTTCTTGTCCTTCTTGTTTTTTATTCCATGTTTGCTACATTAAAACCAACATTCAAACCAACACTTAAATAGACAGTGGAACAATTTTTATCATTCTAATCCAATCAGATACCTTATAGGAAATTAACAGTGTGGTAAATAAAAAAAAGGATTTATATACACAAATATAATGTGTGTGTGTGTGTGCATGAGAATGGTCAAATAGGAAAAATTACGCATGTAATTTCAAACTGAAGGCTTAGAATAGACCCTAATCACTCTTTTTTTCCTTCTTGGACAACCAACCAATCACAGTCTTCAAAAGATTGTGTAATACATAGCAACGGGGTCAGCCCCGCCTCCTCACTAAGATAAAAGTTTTTGTCTTTTCCTTACTCAGAGTTGCTCTCAGATCGTTCCCGAATCACTCTTAAGCTAAGACTCCTACGTAAAAGTTTTTAAGCTAAATTAAGAGTTTTCTAAAAGGATTCTTAGATTCTTTAGGAATACGGGCCCTGAGACTTATTTTACAGCTTGTGAAAAGGGCATACACCCCTTTAGAAGCAGGATGGATTCTGATTGGCTGTCAGCTGGAAAAAAAATGTATATTATATAGTTATTTTAACAATATAATTTTACTGTGTCATTATCAATATAGTTGTGATGTGGAATTTAGAATGATTTTTAAAACTACATCTTTATTGTCCTTGATGTGAACAGGCCTTTAAGTTTCATTTTGAGACACTTTTTTTTTAATGCTTTGGTTTCAGTTTACTAAAGTAACCCTAGATGTTAGAAACACTCAAATGTGGTTAAAATCTCATTAAAACTAGAGGTTTCAGTCTTAACTGCAAGACCAGAACCTAAGCAATGTACACAATATGAACATCATCGTACACTGAGTCTATAGCGAGCGAGTTAATTCTTGTTCACTACTGTGAGACTGAGGTGTGTGTGTGAGAGAGTGTGTGTGTACCTGTGGATGTACAGCTCTCTGTTGTTGGGAAGATCGTAGTTAATGATGAGAGAAACCTGAGGCACATCCAGACCTCTGGCCCAAACGTCTGTGGAGATCAACACTCGACTGCACACAAGAAACACACACACAATTTCAAACACTTGTGACAAAATCTGCTTCCACTGAACACTGTATTAAAGGACGCAACGACAGATCTTTCCTTCCATATTGTGACGTACATCTGAGTGTAACGGATAATGGAAAATTTAAAAAAAATGTAAGGCAGGGATTTGTTCTGTGTATCAGTTGTTGATTGATGTCTAGATGTGGGCGTGGCTCTGTATGCAGATGAGCGTAAGATTGAGGGGCGGGGCTTGGTTCTGGGCATCAGTTGTTGATTGATGTTTAGATGTGGGCGTGGCTCCGTTTATGGAGATAAGCATAAGATTGAGGGGCGGGGCTTAATTCTGTGCAGCGGTTGTTGATTTGATGTTGAGATGTGGGCGTGGCTCTGTTTATGCAGATGAACATGAGCTTGAGGGGCGGGGCTCGGTTCCGTGCATCGGTTGTTGATTATGTGTTAAGATGTGGGAGTGGCTCGCAGTGTATGCAGATAAGCATAAGATTGAGGGGCGGGGCTTGGTCCTGTGCATCAGTTGATTGGATGTTGAGAAGTGGGTGTGGCTCTAAGTGTAGGCAGATTAGCATGAGCTAGAGGGGCGGGGCTTAAGTGCACTAAATTATTGAAGGATCCGGCATACGTCACTAGAGAGAAGACTGACGCTCCACTGGAAGATCCAGTTACGACATTCTGATTAAACATTACAAGATATTTTAAAAACGTTACATACACTGATGAATTGTTCTGTAAGATCTATAGCAGTGTGAGTTTACCTGGCTCCAGATCTGAACTCCTTCATGATGGACTCTCTCTCTTTCTGTGGCATGTCTCCATGCATCGACGACACGGTGAAGTTCGCCTCCCTCATCTTCTCCGTCAGCCAGTCCACCTGAAACACACGGCAGAAGTTAAACACAAACACGAGACGTCGATACTACATTTCCAAACTGATTAATCAGCTTTGCCTAGTTAGACTACAAATAAACACTACAGGTCAAAAGTCTAGATTTTTTAATGTTTCTGAAAGAGTCTCTTCCGCTCACTAAGGCTGTATTTATGTGATCAAAAATACCGTAAAGTTAATCAGCTGTTTTCTATGTGAACATTTATTCTGTGATCAAAGCTGAATTTTCAGCATCATTACTCCAGTCTTCAGTGTCACATGATCCTTCAGAAAGCACTATAATATGATGATTTGATGCTCAAGAAACATTTATGATTATTATCAGTGTTGAAAACAGTTCATATTTTTTTGGAAACCGTCATATAAATAATTTAAAATTTTAAAGTAAGATTTAAAAAATAAAAAGTAAATCAAAACTTTTATTCATCAAGGACGCATTAAATTGACCAAAAAGTGACAGTAAAGACATTTATAATGTTATAAAAGATTCTATTTTAAATAAATGCTGACGAACTGTTTATCAAAGAATCCTGAAAAATAAAATGTTTCATGGTTTCCACAAAAAATACATTTTATAATACATAGGGCTACACAATTAATCGAATTTCTAATTGCGATTACGATTACGGATGCCACGATTACGTAATTGTTCAAAGCCGCGATTACAAAAGAAAATCCACTCTGCGTGTGTGTGTGTGTTTAGAGCATAATTAAGTTATGAGAGATGAATCACGGCTACTTCAGAACACCCAGGACAATATGAAATACCAGGCAGTGACGTAAGTGTACGCTGAAATAAAAAGTCTTTCACCTCAGAAAAACGTACTTTACTGTCCTGTCAGCCGTTATACTGTGCTCGTAGCGCGCACTCTTCAATTGCACGCGCAAATGCGGCGGCGCACGCTGTGTATCGCTTCACTGTATAAAGTGCAAAAGAAACTACGAGCAACGTCGTTACAATGTAAATTAGTAAGTCACGAAAGAAAAGTAAAATACCAATAAATCACGTGTTAGCTGAGAAGGATTTGCATGCAGGTGTGATTTTCATTCTATTCACCAGGAGCTGTTTCATTAACAGTTCTTGTTAGTATTGTGTATTCACCATGGTAAGTGTCGTTTCCATAACCCCAAAATGCCATTTTATTCTCACTTTGTTTTATTTGTTATATTTTTAAATGACTGTGGTGGCTCATATCAACATAGCATTACCAAAAACTAGTTTGGGACTGCTATTTAATTGCTTTAGCATAGTCCAAATGTTTATCTATTAGTAGTCTTTACTATTAGTCATTCTTACAATTGATGTGTATGTTAAGTAAAGGGGGACAGTACTTGTGTGTGTGTGTGTGTGTGTGTGTGTGTTAACAATTTTTGTGTAAACATGTATTATAATACGCCTATATATATTCAATGTAAATTGTGATAATCGTAATTAATAAATCGCAATTATAATTTCAAGGGAATAATCGGAAATTATGATTTTTGTGAAAATCGTGCAGCTCTAACAATACATTTTCCACATAAAAACAGCTCTTTAAAACATAATAGACCATTTTTACTGCATTTTTGAATAATTCCAAATTTGACCGGTAATGTAGTTTTGTGCATGAAAACATTATGTAACAGCACAGTCCTCACTAAACAGGAAGTCGTCCTGCATTACAAATACTGCTGAAGATTGGATGTTGTTAGATATTTTGATGACTATAGTGATGCTGATCCACACACACTCATCTAACCGTGAGCGTAGTGTGTTTAGCAGCTGACCTTGCGTTTGGTGTTGCAGAAGATGACGGCCTGTGTGATGGTCAGTGTGTCGTACAGGTCACACAGCGTGTCAAACTTCCACTCCTCTCGCTCCACGGCCACGAAAAACTGCTTAATACCCTCCAGTGTCAATTCATCACTGCAGAGACAAGCAAACATCAACTCAACATGACGTTTGTGCTCAGATGACACACGGACACTATTTTAACTTCATCCTATTTATGTTGAAATTCAATTCACGTTCATTTGTACAGCGCTTTTCACAATACACATCATCTCACAGAAAATGCATGAGTTCATATTAGAATTTACAGTGATCTGTTATCAGAGGAAACTGTCTAAGTTATGAATTTGTATATTTACATTTCTGAAATACATAACTTAGTTTCCTCATTAAATTATTACATTGTTTAAATACATTTTTAAACGACGTAATAATTTAATGCAGAAACAATGAGCTCATTGAAGTAATGAATACTTGTGTTAACAAATGATTATGACATTTAGATAATATAGCATTGGTGCATGTTGAGGCATTCATATAGTTAAAACAAATGTGTTGTTAACCCTGTAAAACCCTGTTATTGAACTGAACCGACCTCAGCTGAATAATAATAGTTGTCTTTAGATCTGCTTCACAGCAGAACTGAATTCTATTCGCATCACTGATGATTATAGAAATAAAGGTGACTCGATTTGTAAAGCCTGCCATATGAAATGTCAAAAAAAAAAGTTTAAATGGAAACTTTAGACAGAAGAAAACTTTTTTATAATGCATCATATTTAATACATCAGGCTTTTATGGCTCATATAGTCTGATATTGTAAGAATATGGAGGAATTAAGGAAAAAAAAAATATATATATATATTCAGACTCAAACTGAGCAAAAATATGATATTTGCTGCAGATGCTGATATTTATATGCACAAAAAGTGCTGAAATTCTGATGCTTGTAATGTAAATCAGCCCTTTATAGCAGATATCCCAATATGTCTTAGTGAAATATTTAAATTAATTTTATGATCTGTAGTTTTTAAACACAATGCAATACAACGATGATTGAGAGATGAACAAATAAACCTTCCTCAAAAGCCTGATGATCATATTTGATACTCGTGATTTTTCTAATAAATGATGAATATAATCAATAAACCTGCTTCAGTCCAGCTGAAATATTACTAACAATATCAAAGTTATTCTTGCGTTTACTTGATAAAATCAGTGTAGATTGACAGCAGAAAGACTCGTGAAGCTCGAGCTGAAGGAGGACGTTTGTACAATTATACTAAAAGACTTTTACTTGATAAAAGAGTCTAAACTCTCAGTCAGACACAGAAGGACTGGAGGAGATTGTGTGAAAATATCATGTTGCTCATATAGAGGCGTGTATTAAATATAATACAGTAGTTTTAAAGAGTTAAAAGTGTTTGTGCATTTTTCCTTCCACAGTAGTTTGATATTTACTCATCGAATGCAATCATATTCAGACATTAAGTGTGATTTCCGTTCAAGCGTCTCACCGTTTGACCAGAATGCGTATGGGGTCGGTCATGAACTTGTTGGTCATCTCGAGGATCTCGTGTGGCAGCGTGGCGCTGATCAGACAAACCTGAGTGGCGGGCGGCAGGTATCGGTACACGTCGTAAATCTGTTCCTTAAAACCTGCAAAAGCAAAAGTCAGAGTCACGCGAGAGCTGAAACAGGTTTACATGCATCAGGAAGTATTGCATGACGCGTTACCCTTGTTGAGCATTTCATCCGCTTCATCCAACACCAGCATCTTAATGGCACGAGTCCTCAAACTCCTCCTGCGGATCATGTCTGACAGAGAAAACATTTACGCTAGGAATCATGAACATTAACAGGATCTTCTCTTTTGAAATAAGATTGTTATGTACGGTGAGAAAGACATTGAGTCGCATTAACATCCATTGAGTATTTAAACACCTATCGGGGGGGGTGTCTGCTCATTTCAGCCAATCATAAGAGCTCATGGAGATACAGAAGTCTTAAAGGTACAGTAGGAAAAACTGTTTGATTATAAGGGTCAAAGAGGATGGAAAATGGTCATTGGTGCTTAAAATAAATTATATTCAGTAAGATTATTGATTTAAATGCACTGACACTATCAGATGGGAACAAAATTTGAACTGAATAATGACTATAACTTTGCAGCATCAACAAAGTAAATAAACTAAACTGAATGAACACTGAATTGTGGTGGTGGAGCGGATCACAAAACTCACGGTTCGGATCATTTAAGTTTTTTGAGCCACGGATCGAATCATTTTTCGAATTGGCAGATATCAATATATATCGTAAAGTTAGAACATTATTAAAAACAGGTGAACAGTCAGTAATAAAAATAAGGACACATACACAAATTAAAAGCAGAGATGAATACTAAAGTCTAACAGTAGTATTCAGGTACAGAAATTAATAATTAAGCTTAAATGTAAAATAACACTTTGTTCACAGTAGAAATTAAAATTTCATCATTGTTAAAGCTGTATTTTGTTGTTTTATTAACATTAATGACAGACAACAGCAGGAATATTAGTCTACTGTCACTTTAAGACCGAATCAACTGACAAACATCCGGTTTCTTTGTTCACTCACGACAGAACCCAGAGAACACTTGCCAAAACTGTATTTATACATTATTTTGTGTGAATGTGTCCGTTCAAGGGCGAGGAAACGCGAAAGTGGAATCATTTCAGTGTTCGATCACTAGCTGAAACGCGCCTCTCTCTCTCTCTCTCCACAGATACGAGTCACCATCTCCACCTCTTCTACTGCGTTTAAAACGGTTTGAATGTGTAAATTAGCAAGACAAAACACGTCCAAATGATCAAATTTCACTCTATGATGGTTAAATTTAGCAGTTAATCCACGAATCACATGCGTGCCGAACCGTGTGGAGCGGATCAACAGCGATCCGTTGCACCCCCACTGAATTTGACACTTCACTTAAAGCGATAGTTCACCCAAAAATTTAAATTAGCCCATGATTTACTCACCCTGCAGTCATCCTAGGTGTATATGACGTTCTTCTTTAAGACGAACACACTCGGAGTTATATTAAAAAATGTCCAGGCTCTTCCAAGCTTTATAATGGGAGTCAATATGTATATATTTTTTGAAAGTCTATCAAAGCCTATCCGACCGTGATTAAAGTGCTCCACACTGCTCCGGTGGGTTAATAAAGGCCTTCTGAAGCGAAGCGTTTGTGTAAGAAAAATATCTATATTAAAAACTTTATCAACTAAAATAACTAGCTTCCGCCAGGCGGAGGTACGCATCAATTTAGGCCAAAAGAGCAACACTTGAACATGACGCACAACGTAATGATGGACGGGGTTGCCCAGCGGCGTGTTTGAATAGCAAGAAGTTCAAAGCTTACGCTACTCCTACATAATACATCGTCAAGTGTTACTCTCGTGGCACAAGTCGACTTGCGTACGCCTGTCTGCTGGAAGCTAGTTATTTTAATCAATAAAGTTAAATATGGATATTTTTCTTACACGAACGCATCGCTTCAGAAGGCCTGTATTAACCCCCCGGAGCAGTGTGGAGCACTCTAAACACGGTTGGATAGGCTTTGATAGACTTTCAAAAATATATAACTGTTTGTCTGAAAGATGAATGTCATATACACCTAGGATGGCTTCCGGGTGACTAAATCATGGGCTAATTTTCATTTTTGGGTGAACTATCGCTTTAATTATAAGTGAAGAATGAACGTTAAACTCACCGAACACTCGGCCGGGCGTTCCTGCCACCACATGCTGACCGTAGTCCAGCTTTCTGATGTCCTCGCCCACGTTTGTGCCTCCAATACAGGAATGACACTGAACATTCATGTAGTCACCCAACGCCAGAAGCACCTGCAGAACAGAGAACAACATGTCAGACACGCAAGATTAATAACAAAAACAAATAACGTGTTTTCTAAATCGTGACTTTACCTTCTGGATCTGTCCGGCTAACTCTCTGGTCGGAGCCAAAATCAGCGCTTGAGTCTCTCGAACCTGGTTAAGAAAAAAGGGGCAAAAATTGCTTGTGATGAAGAAAAAAATTAATTCATTACTTGAACTATAACATACTTTTAAAGTCCCCCTGAGGTGAAGATCCAGCTGTTAATGTTGTTTATGTGTCTATGTGGTGTGTTTAATATGCTTTAACCTCTTAAATGTCATGGGCCCACCGGTGGGCCCAAATCCATTACATATTTAAAACAGTAATAACCTATACTAAACCTAAACTAATCTTGACAAACTATATATCATTTGAAAGCTTACAATCTCTAGTTTCCATATTTGGTTACTGAATCTCAAAACAAATTACAGAGGAGCCGTAATTTATTAATTTGCAACAAGAATATTTTCATACTCCTAGGCGTGTTCAGACCTTTATTTTGAAATAGCAATGAACATGAAAAATCATGAAAGAAGGGTAGAAACCAGTTTGTTTTCATGCCAAGAGTTCAAAAGATGGCAAGCATTCAATTATTTTAGAAAAAAAAGGTCTGAAAATGTTTTAAATATAAAGAAAAAATAATAGATTCACCATTTGTGATGTGGCCGCGAGCTATAACGCACATATGTGTTCTTTTATGTGTTTATTCAAGGTTTAATTCATATCAAAATCTGCCAAACTTCCAATACTACTTCTGAATAGGATGTCTACTTTATAAATTGTATGAAAATTGTGAAAATGATGGTTCAGATCACTCAAACCACATATGGAAATGGAGGGCGCCCTTATATGGGCAGTAATGGAGTCTGGTTGTGACCTAGTGAAAAAGTTTGGTACTGCGCCCAAACAAAATCTTACTGAAAGCTCATTTCTTGAGATATCAACCTAAAATTTGAAACACAACTTGTTCAGATTTTTGGCTTTGATTTTTTTGCAGTTTAAGAGTTGTCCAGGTTTTGAAAATATATATTTTATATAAAATATGAATAATTAAATTTTTAAATCGTACATTTTCATAAACTCAAACTTCTGTAACTTTTTTTCTGTTTCACTTTCTTAATTTATTTCACTTCTACAAAAATCTGCCAAATGTCTTCTTTAAAACAAGACCAATTTTATGTCTATATTCCAAAGGATTCTTATCCTATACCATTTAAGTTTGGAATGTGCATTTTCATGTCTATTCAAAAAAAGGGGGGGTGACACTTAACAGGTTAAGACAAATCATGTGTAAATTCATAAGTCGACAGCATTGCTGAGTATTTTCTCCTTAAAACTGCAGTGAACCAAAGACAGTCTCAAAAACACGGTTTGAAATCGCTGGTGTTTCTGACGTCACAAACTACCTTGTAACCAATCAGATCAACGTGTGATCGTCAACGACTGAGTGGAGGCGGGGCTCATTTGCATATTCATAGAACAAAGTACACTAAATGAGGCAAGGGTGTCGAGTTACATTCAAGATATTTTAAGACATGAAGACATTTTGGTGATCAAAGATTAGTTTTAAGGAATACAATTATCGCCTACAGGGGGACTTTAAATATAAATCTAATTTAAATGACAAAAAGCTATAGTAGTATAGCAATGATACTAAAAACACTGGAATGTAAGGGAAAAGCGGATCAGAACTAAAAGCGCAACGCACCTGGATATCCAAACACTGCAGCACGGAGATACAGAACGTGGCTGTTTTACCGGTTCCAGACTGAGACCTGGAGAACAGACAAAGTCAATGTACATCACAATAACGAACAAAAGTTTATTTTATCTACTTCTCCATGATTTCTCTACAACACTTACTGTGCAATGACGTCCCTTCCCTTGATGATCTGTTTGATGGCTCGCTGCTGGATGGCTGATGGCTTCTCAAAACCTAAAAGCAGTAAAACAACCATTAAAATAAATAACTATTTAAGGTATTTAGACACTAGCATGAAAGTAACCAACATCCCACAATATACAGTAAGACTATACATATAAAACAGGGGTGTAACGATTAGGGATGGGAATTGATAAGATTTTATCAATATCAATGCCACTAACGATTCTGCTTATCGATCCGATTCTTTAACGATTCTCTTATCGATTCCTGATAGCACTGTGTGGGAAAAAGTAGTCTTTTTCGGGGGGGAAAACAAGTCGTTTTAATGCTTACACTTGACTAAGCAAACTGTACTTTTTATGTAATTTCTGTAATAAATGGAACCTTATTGTAAAGTGTTACCGATTAGTTATACACCGATTAAACGTCCCGTGAGTTCAGTGTTGGAAAGATCAGTTGTTTTAACCATTCATTAAAACGAATCGGTTCAAATGAGTCATTAGTTCGCGAATTGGACGTGTCATTATCGGACGTGTGCGCGTTGTGTGATTATCCCGCCAGTTGGGACATCCCACAAGATGTGTGTCATCACAGAAAACATTTCATCACTGGATCGTTTTTTTTCGTTTATTTGAAGTGTGATTATGTCAGCTGAATGTGCGGAAGACTTTTCAGAGAAGATAAGGCAACGTATTTTAGCACAATTCACACCCAGCGGCAATTCAGGAAAAACAAATCTCCGAATGCTCCACATAAAACTTCAGTCTCCCTACCTTACCATCGTGTCGTTTATTTTGATTAATATGTGCGAGGGAGAGAGGAAGACAGCGCTTAGTTTTGAGACGGTGAAGCCTACTTTCGCCTTGCTCCGAAGAGAGAGAGTGCGTGCGCGCGACCGGGGCTCTCTCTCTCTCTCTCTCTCTCTCTCTCTCTCTCTCTCTCTCTCTCTCTCTCTCTCTCTCTCTCTCTCTGCTCGATCAGTTTAACATGCGCCCTGTCACAAGCGCAGCGGTTCATCTACATTACCAGAGAGAGACAATTTTACTCACTGATCAAATAAGACTTTGCAGGACAAAGATTATCTTTGGACGCGGTGCTATGGTGCTTGATAAAGGACAAAAGGGACAGTTGTGAGTTCACGGTCTGTACATACTATGGCTGACTCAGAGCAGGAGCATCGATAAGAGGACTCGTTAACGTCGAGGGCATACAATATCGATGGATCGTAAAATTTAGAACCGGTTCTCGAGTGGAACCGGTTTTCGATTCCCATCCCTAGTAACGATACATAGAGATACGGATTGATATATCAATAAAATGACTGATACATGTAAAAAAATCGATAGCTAACATTTTTTAAAGTGACACCTTTATTTTGACAATCTTTCACTAAATTTGTATAACTTTAATATTATAAATCTACATTTATTTATACACTGAAGACTATGCAGTGTTATTATACACTTGATTACTTTAATTTCTGTGCCTGAAAACTTCTTAGACCTACCTGAAAAACACTGATTATTTCATTTGAGTCCTTGTTTTACTGTATTTATTTATGGTATTGCTTGTAATTTGGTCACCTGTTGAAAATATGATGAATCGAATCGTAATCATATCACGGAATTTTGTTTAGGTATCGGCAAATATCGTATCGTTGGCTGTGAGAATCGATATCATATCGTGATGAACCATCCGATTTGCACCCCAGTATAAAAAATATCATAAGTAACTTTTTTTTTGTGCAAAAATATAAATTTATTCTAATCTCTCATTTGCTTTAGACACAAACACATATCATAGACTTGAACACACACACACATATATATAAATAACACAATGTCTACTGACAGAACTAGTTGAGTTTAATACAGTAACGTTACTCGGATGCAATGGGCGCTCTATTAAAACACCACAATCGCCTCAGTTACTAATAAACATGATAAAGTAAAGGAACCGGTATTATTATGATATTTAAAGGGCCAGTTATTGATTCATGTAACTTAATCTTCGTGTATTGATCACGACCGTTAGCGTAGATCTTCTCTCACTTCCGAATAATCTCATATGGAGCTCTATAACCTGATATGTCGTGAATTTTTGCAGTAATTAATGATTAATTAAGCGTTTTTACCGTACGCGTAGATCCCGCGCAGTAAATCTTCCCTCAGGCCCATCGTGTCGAAAGTCGGAGTCACATCCACCTCTTCACTCGTTTCAAACTCGATTTTAGTCATATCTTCCTCCTTCATGAGCCTCTTCCTCACGGGAACTGCGGCGGCGGCCATAATTATGAGTGATTCTTAATATAAATTACGGGTTAAAATATGAAAGCGCGTCTTTGCGCGTACACAGGCCGAACGGAAGAGTCGCGTGTGTCGCAGCTGTGACGCACAATGCATGAGGCGCGTGATGATGACGTTTCCTGACTGTCCCCGCCCACTATTTAGATTATAGATCCGAAATCGCTCCCTATCCACTATATAGTGCAGTCAAATTCCAACTATATAGGGATTCGTGAATGAGTGAGCGGTTTCGGCTATGTATCCCATTTCACATTCGCTTAAAGGGTAGGTTTACCTGTTCACCCAAAAAATGTAAATTCTGTCATCATTTACTCACCCATAAGTTGTACCTGTATGAATTTCTTTCTTCTGCTGAACAATAAGAAAGATATTTAAAGAATGTTTGTGAGCAGACAGTTGATGGACCCCGTTGACTTCCATAGTATTTTTTTATGTTTTCATGCTATGGAAGGCAATGGTGCCCCACAACTTTACTTACAAAATAATCTTCAAAATATCTTCCTTTGTGTTCAGTAAAAGAAAGAAGGGATGAGTTAACAATGAAAATTTTTTTTTGGGTCAACTATCCCTCTTAACACAGTAAACATCCAAATAATAATACATTTCTCTAGTTTAGTGGCCTTAATTTACAATGCTGTGCTGTTTTATGTGTTATCATGTGTTATTGCTGAATAAAAATGGCAACAACCCAAAATCTTTCAAAATGTCACATTAGACAATTTTAACATCTAATCTTCTGCCACATGAAATGAGATAAAGGAGCTTGACACTAATACGGACTAATCTACCATGAAGAATTTGACTTTGAAACCACATTTAGTCTCCCTGTGGTCAATAATTGTACCCCTTAAAACTCATCTTCGATCACCAAAATTACCTATTTAGACCATAGGCATAGACTGTAAGATTTATATTTTTTCCAGAAAAAATTCTTCATGTCTTAAAATAGCTTGAATGTAACTCGACACCCTTGCCTCATTTAGTATGCGCGGTTCTATGAATATGCAAATGAGCCCCGCCTCCACTCACTCACTCACTCAGAGATCCACTCGTTGACGATCACACGTTGATCTGATTGGTTACAAGGTCGTTTGTGACGTCAGAAACACCAGCGATTTCAAAGCGTGTTTTTGAGACTGTCTTTGGTTCACTGCAGTTTTAAGGGAGAAAATACTCAGCAATGCTGTCGACTTATGAATTTACACACGGTTTGTCTTAAAGCACATTAAACACCACATATATAAACATTAAAAGTTGTTGTTTTTTAGCTTTAAGGTTCTATCCATTTAGACACTGGTCAAAGCACATTTATTTCTATAAAACTTTAAATTGATCATTTCAGAGCACCTTCATAGAAATTCAAAGGAAAATAACAGTTAATGTGTCAAAACTCATTAAAGGAGCTCTACAAAAGACAATAGTGTCATTATTCAGCTCGATTCAGTTCATATTTTTGAGTGCAGTCAGATTGATGTTTATGTATGTTGATGGTCTTACAACCTGAGAACTCTTTCTATATCCACAGATGTTTTCCTTTTGAGTTTCCATCACTTTTAATCTAGTTTTGCATGATATTTCTAGTCATTCATAATTACTGCAAGGGATATCTAACATGTATTTTTTGAGAATCAAACTCAAGGTTCCAGAAGTATTTTTCCCATTCATTTTTCACCATATGGATTAAAAAAAAAGCTTTGTTATAAGTGACAAATTGAACCAATCAGATATGAGGAAAATCTCAACACAAACTATGATTTGAAGCAATCTGACAGGTATGAGACTGTGATTTTAGCAGCTTAAGTGAAGGAAAGAATTATTCCACTTTAAAAAAAAGCATTAGCATTAGTCCCAAATATGTGAAAATGGTGACGTTGTGCACGTGTGATATCGCTTGTGTATATATATATACACACACACACGTGCTGTCAAATCAATTAATCTCATTGAATATTTGTTTAACAAATATATTTACACAGAGACTTTTGTTAGATGCAACTAATCGATTTTACAGCACTTTTATATATATATATATATATATTATATGCTTTTTTCCTACTCAAGATTGGTGTAATAGCACCAATAGAGCATCATGGGTAATGTAGTTCTCAGGAATTGAGCTGTTAAACAGGATTATTAAAAAAAAAGGCAGTTAACGTGGGCTGACGGATTCAGCGGAAGCAAATCCCCTCGATTAACAACCTCGTAACTCAGTCTGTCTGTCTTTAAAGGTTTACGAGTTATCGTGAATAATCAACTTCCCCGTTGAGAAAATGAACGTTTTTATTTCCAGACCCAGACTGTTACTCTTCAGCACAATTTAGATTACATTTCCGTGGGAATCAGAGTTTTCACATTCCCTTTCCAAACTAATTTTCCCTCATTAAATCTGATTATTTTAGAAACGCAAATCTACACCATGATCATGCAAATTCAAACGTTTCGTTTTGCAATGAAATAAGACAGAAGCAAGTCCCGCTCTAGACTCAGGTTTATTATGGGATGTTCCAACGAGCCACAGAGAAAAACACAGTCCAATAGGGAATGAAGATCTGTACACAACCAGCGTGCGGTTTACTGGTCCTTGAGCTCCTTCAGCCTCTTGATGGCAGATTTAACCGTGACGGCTGACGTTGTGCTGTGGAAGAGACCGAGCGAGACGTCAGAGTATTTAAACATTAGATGAAGCTTTGATTAGGAATGGCATTCGCTCTTACTTGTATGTCCAGGCGCCGCCAGCCACAGTTTTCATGCAGGATCCACAATGCCAGATACCGACAGCCTTTCTCTTCATCTTAGTCTGAACACACAAACAAACATCGGACCATTCATATTTGGTATGGAATATTGCAGTGCTTATTCTGAATGATCTACAGGTGCACATCATCATTATAGTTTTAATAATCTAGAATCAGAATAAGTTCCTCTTGCAGCATCTCTTCTTTTCCCTGATGACGAGGGCGGGGCAAAATATTGGTAATATTGATAAATATTGGTAACCCAAATAAAATATGAAAGCTATTAATTTAAAAAACATTAATTTTATATTTCCCGACAAAGATGCGTCATATATCCTACCGCTCTGCGCTTTGAGATGTGGGACACAATAGAGACAGTCATTCTCTTTCTAATATCTTCATGTTTTCTCCTGATGCTGTAAAAGTTCTGAAGAGTGAGTTTTATCTTACACAGGTCGACACATTTACGCTACGTTGGATTTTGCGCTGCCAGAAGCGAAACTATAATCCCAAGCGTGAGTGAAATGCACTATACAAATAAACTTGAAGTGCCTTAGCGTAATAACAAGCACAAACGGTGTTTAATAGAATTTTGTGTGCAAGCAAAATGGTATCAGGCCTATTATACTCTCATTTTTACTGTGGTAAAGTAATAAAAAAAGCGCTGTAGGACAAATTAAAAGCAATCTAACGGAAGAATCGTTTACAATCTCCTGTGAAAATGGGCGAGACGTGAATGAAGATTTGGGAAAAGAATCAAGATATTCCGCGTCTAATGGAATATTGATAAATTCGCTGATAATCGGGTGTCCAGATCGCAGAAACATAACACAAAGCCTACAAAGATTTACTGGCTCATGTGGCGTACCGCGAATCCAAACGTTTCCATGGATGCAATGTAACATTTAAACAAAGCTTTGCGCTTCACTCGTGTCGTAATATTCACGTAACAACAAATGTGTTTTGGCGAGCCAGTGCCGGTGATGCGGTAGTCAAGTTTCCCGGTTTACACACGACTGATCTCACCTTCCCACAGAAAGAACAGGTGTATTTGGCATGTTGGCTGATCTCAATCTTCTTCACCATCTTCCTGAGGGACGCACCGTAACGGGTGCCGTACTTCCCCACAATCCCCACCTTCTTGGTGCGCTTGGCCTGACGAGGAATCAGAAACATTAATCAATACGACATACTTCACAGAGACTTAAATAAATATGAGATACTTTACATAGGACACATTTTAATAAATATATGATACATTTTAATAAATATGGGATATATTTCACAGAGATTTCAATAAATATGAGATACTTTACATGGGACACGTTTCAATAAATACGGGATACTTTAAATAAAACATTTAAAAAATATGGGAAATTATAAATGACACATTTGGATCACAGAATTTCATAAAATCTGTTGATTTGCAGAAATGACTGGAGAGTGTGTTGAATGACTGAACTAGCTAATACTACAACATTAAATAAACATTTATATACGAGCTGTACAGCAATATGAGGCTAGCATCATCTCAGTGTTTAGAGGAAAAGTTTGTTTTACTGCAGAAAATACACCAGACTAACTTACACATCCGAGTTAATGACATGAACTAAACCAACTTCTACACTGCATTATGTTCATCTCTATCAACTAAACAACAGTAATAGTCAACTTCACACTCCTCAAACTATCTGCTGTTATGACTATAAACATCACGCCAAACTACATCTCATTTACGTGTTAATAAAGACGCGATTTCTCTAAACTGAATCGCTAAAGTCACTGTTTTCACACAATCATTCGACTCGGATTCAGAGCCGCGACTCACTGACACTAACAGCGCATCACAATAACATTTAAAGACGCTATCATCGTCTACTTCGACATATACAGCAGAGATCATGTTTAATTCACTCTTCCAAACACTGAGTTATGAGAAATGGCAGTTATATGAGAGCGATAGAGAAGATGTTTGAAGATTACTCTCTCGGGCCACAAACACTCACCATTTTAGCAGAAGAGGTGCGGATCCAAAAGAGGCCGAGCAACTGCGCATGCGCGATTTACCAGCGCTGACGGTGAGGCATTATGGGATACCGGAGGACCAACTCCAGCAAACAGCCAGAAACACCGCACAGAATGTTATTATTATAATGTGCGATAATATGTTAGCTTCATACATAATCATCCCAGGATATATCCAGCAATAGCTTTTAAATAAAGAAAATATTCGCTTGTGTGTGAGCATGTGTATATGTTGGCGTCATTCATTTTTAAAAGTATAATTTCCTTATAAATATATATAAATTATATTATATTTGTATATTAAAATATATATATATATATAAATTATATTATATAGTTTATTATATATAGCATTATATTATAATCATAATTATATATATAAAATAATATATACATATATTATATAATCACAAAATATTATTCTATATATTATCTATAAAATAAAATAATTATAATACAATTGGCTTAAAAATTTTTGTGTACATATATAAAAAACATTTTATTATATACTAAATATAATTTTATATTAACTAAATTATTTGATTATATGCAATAATATATTACTGTATAATTATAACTATATATTTTTTATAAAATTATTATATTATAATCTTCAAATAAATAAATTATAATTAATAAACTAATTGTAGGTACATTGTCACTGATTTTATGCTGCTTCAGTAACAGTATTGTAGAAATATAGTACAAAACACAGAAATCAGCAGAAAATATCTATATTTATTTATGAACTTCAAAGGTTCAGACATGCAGATCTAACATATTAATCTGTAAACGTGATTTAGGGTGAAAAATCGGCAGCATTTCTAGAGGAAACTCCTGAGTTACAATCAGAGGAAAATACAGACAAAACTACAAATCATTTCACAAATAAATCCTTTCAGCCTGAGAGACTTCAAATCTCTCAGAAACACAAGATCTTCCGTCGCAAACACACACAACCGTTCAAATATGAAGATTCATATTTATGAAGGAAATATTACAACAAGGCCAGTTGTTAAAACTAACAAAAACAAGACAAAGGCACGAGCACTAATACAACAACACACTAATCTCTTTAATATTGAGTTATTTCATGATGAAAGTACTTCATGAACACTAATGTCAGTGTGTCACATGATGAGGTCAGGGGTCAGGGTTGAGAACACTAGCGCCCCCTGCTGGAGAGGGGTTGTATGGGTCAGGGGTCAGGGTTGAGAACACTAGCGCCCCCTGCTGGAGAGGGGTTGTATGGGTCAGGGTTGAGAACACTAGCGCCCCCTGCGGGAGAGGTGTTACATGGGTCAGGGTTGAGAACACTAGCGCCCCCTGCTGGAGAGGTGTTGTATGGGTCAGGGGTCAGGGTTGAGAACACTAGCGCCCCCTGCTGGAGAGGGGTTGTATGGGTCAGGGTTGAGAACACTAGCGCCCCCTGCTGGAGAGGGGTTGTATGGGTCAGGGGTCAGGGTTGAGAACACTAGCGCCCCCTGCTGGAGAGGGGTTGTATGGGTCAGGGTTGAGAACACTAGCGCCCCCTGCGGGAGAGGTGTTACATGGGTCAGGGTTGAGAACACTAGCGCCCCCTGCTGGAGAGGTGTTGTATGGGTCAGGGGTCAGGGTTGAGAACACTAGCGCCCCCTGCTGGAGAGGGGTTGTATGGGTCAGGGTTGAGAACACTAGCGCCCCCTGCGGGAGAGGTGTTGTATGGGTCAGGGTTGAGAACACTAGCGCCCCCTGCTGGAGAGGGGTTGTATGGGTCAGGGTTGAGAACACTAGCTCCCCCTGCTGGAGAGGTGTTGTATGGGTCAGGGTTGAGAACACTAGCGCCCCCTGCTGGAGAGGTGTTGTATGGGTCAGGGTTGAGAACACTAGCGCCCCCTGCTGGAGAGGTGTTACAGGGGTCAGGGTTGAGAACACTAGCGCCCCCTGCTGGAGAGGTGTTGTATGGGTCAGGGGTCAGGGTTGAGAACACTAGCGCCCCCTGCTGGAGAGGTGTTGTATGGGTCAGGGTTGAGAACACTAGCGCCCCCTGCTGGAGAGGTGTTGTATGGGTCAGGGTTGAGAACACTAGCGCCCCCTGCTGGAGAGGTGTTGTATGGGTCAGGGTTGAGAACACTAGCGCCCCCTGCTGGAGAGGTGTTACAGGGGTCAGGGTTGAGAACACTAGCGCCCCCTGCTGGAGAGGTGTTGAATCTCTAGAAGCCCGTCTCGATGCTGAGGGTCCGGCGGGTCACATGCTCGATCTCTCCTGTCACGTACTCGTCAAAACTGGTCTGATACTTCGCCAACATCTTCAGCATCGGACGCAGATTCAGCCACCACTGTTCCCTCGGCATCCTGTGCCTGCGCACACACACACACACACACGTCAGAAACACACACACAGGTATTAATACGGTATTAATCTGCAGATGTTGACTGTTAGCGAGGTAAATCTCTCACTCGAAGTCGGTGTGTGTCTTGAGTTCGGTGACGGGACTGAACGACATGACCTTCTTCTTCATGCCGATCACACACGCCGTATCCTGAGCGTTCGCAAACACACGGCCTGCAACACACACATCGTTTATTATCTGGTCCATGTGTGCTTTTAGCATTTTATTCTGTTTTTTTATACATTTCAATTTAACTAATTTATACTCATTTTACTTTCAGTAATTTTGTCATATGCTTTCAATTTTTATTATTTTTCATTAAATCTATATATATTTTGCTGTTTCAGTAGTTTTGTTATTTTTTTAAATAATTTTATCTGTTTTTTTAAACTTCCATTTATTTCCCTTTTATTTAAATTTTTGTACTTATGTTAATTTTAAGTTTGTGGTTTTATTATTATTTTAATATTTCTATTTAGCTGTAATTTTTTTTTTAAATTCAGTTTTAGTCATTTTGTTGTTTTTATAATGTTATTAGTTCTTTAAAAATATTTCTATTTAGTCGTAACTTATATTTCAGATTTTGCAATTTTGTTATGCGCTTTATAATTTAACATTTTTTAATATTTATATTTAGCTGTAATTTTTATTTCAGTTTTTGTAATTGCGCGTTTTAAATCATTTTATTCAATTTTTTAAACTTCCATTTAGCTCTATTTATTTATTACAGTGTTTGTAATTTTGTGTGATTTTATCATTTTTTCAAGTTTTTTACATGCTTTTATTGTCATTTTAATATTTCTATTTAGCTGTAATTTTTATTTAATTCAGTTTTAGTACATTTTTTGTACTTTTATAATTGTATTAATTTTTAAAAAATCCGTTTTTGTCATTTTGTTATGCGTTTTATATTTTTATTATTTCTATTTAGCTGTAATTTTTATTTATTGATTTGTGTTTTTATCATTATTTTTGTTTTTTAATATTTCTATTAAGCTGTAATATAAATTGGTCATTTTTAGTAATTGTTATATGTTTTTATATTTATTTCAGGTTTAATAAAGGCAACATTTCTAATATTCATTTAAGTTTTTTAAGTCAAAGTTTACTTTATCACTTGATTTTATTTCAGCCCCATTCTTCAGTTCCTCACCCTGCCTGTAGGAGTCCCTCGTCTTCTCCGTCAGCCACAGCACAGACTTCACTCCCAGTTTAGTGCCAAAGTTCCTGTCGAACGGTGTGGGAACGCCACCCTGAACACACAGAACACATTACCAACAGCCTCATCCCTGCGGGCACGAGTGTCCCGGGGTCACCGGTCACATGACCTCTCACCTGCTGCAGGTGACCCAGCACGTTGACCCTGCAGTCGAACACACCTTTGCCCTCGGCGGAGTACAGGTTGTGGATGAAGTCAGTGGTGTAGTGCTTGTGGCACTTCTCATTCCTGCAGAGAACAGCATCAGTCCTCACACAACCCGTTCATTATGCTCATTATTACCAGTAACTTGAGTTATGTAATCAGATTACTTTTTCAAATAAGTAACGCAAGTTACTTTGTTTTCCAATTTATTGACTGACAGCTCTCCAGTCCTCACGTTGAGACAAATCGAAGTGCAGAGGCGTGAGAAAAAATTAACGCAACTGTAACGTAACGCATTACTTTTCTAAAAAAAAGTAACTAAGTACCACAATTAGTTACTTTTTAAGGGATCAACGCAATATTGTAATGCATTACTTTTCGAAGTAACTTCCCCAACCCTGATTACACTGAAAGACTGCGAGCGTTACCTCAGAACGAGTCCTCTCTGAATATCATTCTTCATTTTATCGGTCAAATGCTCCACGTTTGTCTGTAAAATCAACATCACAATATTCACATAGAAAACAGCCGTTGTAAATTATAATATTATTTTGTGATTTTTACTGTATTTTTAAATTAATTATTTAGTTTATTATTTTTTTAATGAAGTATTAATTAAATAAATTCAGCTTTGATCACAGGAATAAGTTACACTTTTCTATACATTCACATAGAAAACATTTACTTTAAATTGTAATAATATTCCACTATTTGTACTGTATTTTTGATCATGTAAACACGCCTCCAGCTCGTGGATGCTGAACGGCTCTTCGTAGATGTAGACGGCGTCTGCGCCCACGGCGATACCGGTGGTGGTTGCTAGGTAACCGCAGTATCCGCCCATCGTCTCCACGATGAAGACGCGGCGCTTCGTTCCCGAGGCAGACTGCTTGATTTTGTCGCAGCTCTGAGAAACAGACACACACACTGTTACAGACACAAACCATTACACACACACACCGTTACAGACACAAACCATTACACACACACACTGTTACAGACACAAACACAGAAACAAACCATTACACACACACACACAGTTACAGACACAAACACAGACACAAACACCAACACACACAGGTACAGACAAAAACACTGTTACAAACACACACACAGTTACAGACACACACACAG
>NW_027508924.1:32500-57500 GCF_051911475.1 Siphateles boraxobius | reverse complement strand
CTGCAAATGCAGCGTATGTGAAAGCACAATAGTGCGCCACACACACTGCACAGAGAGAGAAAGAGAGAGAGCAGACCATGTGACTGATTCTCACCGCGCCATTGGCCAGCCCCTCGAAGCCGTCGTGAACGCTGTAAACCATGTGACCCTGAGCGAGTCCCACGCGCACCGCTGACCTCACAGCCGCATTCATCCCTGCAGCCGGAGCGCCCACGTTCAGGATCGCCATCGAGTGGTTACTCTGGAGGAACACACACACACACACACACACACACACACACACACACACACACACACACACAACCATACACACACACACACACACATACACACACACACACACACACACACACAAACAGGCAAACAAAAGCACACACAACACAAGTCTGTTTAATTGCTGTTTAAAGACGACATAAAACAGCCATCAAACAGCTAAATGGTACTTTCTTTAATGTGAAAAAATGTGTACATTTCTATGTATTTATAATAAATAATTATTTTTTTAATAAAATATTAAAAGTTAAATTGTGTATATTGTATTTTTAATTTTAATTTTAAATGGTACTTTCTTTAATGTGAAAAAATGTGTACATTTCTATGTAAATTAAATGAAATTGTTTTAAATTAATTAAATTAAGAATTTAAATTAAATTGTGTATATTGTATTTTAATTATATAGTTGTAAAACAAATACTTTTACAATGACTATATATATACACATATATATAAAATATAATATACATTTTTTTACATTTTTGTGTGTGTGTGTGTGTCTTAAAAAAAAAAATGCATAATATAATAAATACACAGAATTTAAATTATATATATTATATGCATACATATATATATATATATATAAATCATTATTATATTATACTGTGATAGTATTGGTTTATATTATTCGACAAATACATTTTCAACTAAATATTTTAAAAAAACACTTGTTGATAATGTGCATGAGACACTTAGTAGGACAGTAATTGGGTGTTTTTGATTAGATGTTTTAAAAGCACAAAGACAGTATATCGTGTATGAACGAGTCGGGCACCTTAGACGGAGCCGGATGATGATGAGCCAAGAGCTTGTACGTGTTCCAGTTGTTCTCAAAACTCCTGCGATGAAGAAATAACTGATGAGTTCAGAGATTCATTCACATAAACAACACTCACAAAACAAACAACGAGTGAAACTCACTTTCCACGCAACTGAATGGCCTCTTCAAACCTCTTCTCATTCATGGCTTTCTGAACCTCTTTAGTCTAAAACACAGAAACACACACACGTGTGTTCTCTGCACTGCTCCAGCAGACTGAAGGTCAAGGGTCGCGGTGTTTAACTCACCATGTTCACACACTCACCATGTTCACACACTCCATGAGCGGCAGACGCATGGCCTGATTCCCCGACAGGCCGATCACGACAGCGGACGTCTCAGGAGTCGCTTCCAGCAGCGCAACCACAGCTTCTACACCCATCTTACTGCTCTACACACACACACACACACACACACAGACACACAGACACACAGACACACACACACACACACACACAGACACACAGACACACAGACACACAGACACACAGACACACAGACACACAGACACACAGACACACAGACACACAGAGACACAGAGACACACAGACACACAGAGACACAGAGACACACAGACACACAGACACACAGACACACAGACACACACACACACACACAATTAGCGGCTTTCTGACCCAAGGCCATTTAACACACTATTCTTACACAATACCACAGAAGAAAAAATAAAAGAAGATCATTGTGACTTTTCATTTCGTAATTCTGATTAATTTATTGCAATAAATTTTTTTTATATATATTATTTATGAGATTTTCAGTTTTTTATTCCAGGGCGAAACAAGCTTTTATACAAAAGAAAGGTAAAAAAATAAAAAATAAGATGAGATGAAGTAACGCAAAAGACAAACCCACGTTTTATTCATCTGTGCTGCATCCAGAGTAAGTGTGTGTGTGTGTGTGTGTGTGTGTGTGTGTGAGAGACACAGAGAAAGATAGGGTGTGTGTTTGTGTGTATATGTGCGAGAGTGTGCATCTGTGTGTGAGTGTGTGCGAGTGTGTGCGTGAGAGAGAGAGAAAGAGAGTGTGTGTTTGTGTGTATATGTGCGCGTGCACGAGTGTGTGCGTGTGTGTGTGTGTGTGGTGAACATGGACTCACCAGGACTCTGTCAAAGGCAGACGGTGTTCCTCCTCTCTGAACGTGACCCAGTACAGTGACCCGTGTGTCGTAACCCAACCGCTGAACCACCAGCTGCACACACACACACACACACACACACACACACACGGTTAGAACACGAGTCTGAAGATCTCCACAACTGAACATCATCATTGAGAGTCTCACATCTTTGACGTAGTTGGATGAGATCAGATGGCCGTGTTTGTCGATCGCTCCTTCTGCGATGATCACGATGTTCAGACGAGAGCCTTTACTGCGACTCTGATCACACACACACACACACACACACACACACACTAAAGTCAAATACTTTCTACAAGCTAAAATATTGCACTATTATTCAAAATAAAACTGAAATCAGTAAATGTGGTTATATATCAGGTGTTTTTCCAGTCAAAATAAAGTTTGATGGTTTGAAATTGATTTGAAAATAAATTAATTAATACAGCCATAAATATTACTAAGTATATTTTACAGCTGTAATGTAAAATAATTTTTATTTTATTTTAGTAGTAATATTTCTTATTTTGCTTTATTTAGTAGTAATAATATTTTTTATTATAATAATATTTTTATATTCACTATAAAATGTTTTGGTTATATAAAAATGTATGATTATATTCATTTGTCCAATTACATCTGAGCCCATGATATTTTCACACCATGGGTTTTCTTTAAGTGTCAGTGTTTCGAGGATCATGAGGCCGGACTCTGACCTCTCCCAGTCGAGCGCACATGTGATCCTCCCAGTCGTCCTCTGGCGGAGCCTCCGGGATGAAGAGCCAGTCAGCGCCGGACGCCAGAGCCGAGACCACAGCCAGATACCTGAGAACCACACACACAGGATCAGACCAGACCGGATCAGACCAGACCGGATCAGATCAGACCAGACCGGATCAGATCAGACCAGACCGGATCAGATCAGACCAGACCGGATCAGACCAGACCAGACCGGATCAGACCAGACCGGATCAGATCAGACCAGACCGGATCAGATCAGACCAGACCGGATAAGACCAGACCAGACCGGATAAGACCAGACCAGATTAGACCAGACCGGATCAGACCAGACCAGACCGGATCAGACCGGACCAGACCAGACCGGATCAGATCAGACCAGACCGGATCAGATCAGACCAGACCGGATAAGACCAGACCAGACCGGATCAGACCAGACCAGATCAGACCAGAACGGATCAGACCAGACCAGACCGGACCAGACCAGATCAGACCGGACCGGACCGGACCAGACCGGATCAGACCAGACCGGATCAGAACAGACCAGATCAGATCAGATCCACATGGCCTCAAGAATAATAACAGTAACTGACCCGCAGTGGCGGCCCATCACCTCCAGCACAAACGTCCTCTGATGACTGAAACACAGGAGAGAGAGAGAGAGAGAGTGGCTGTGTGTTCCACACACACCAAACACACTGAGCATGTGTATTCATGAGTCACTGTAAGCATCAAATGTCATCACGTGTGTGTGTGTGTGTGTGTGTATACACATGTGTGACCTCTGTGCCGTGGTGGTGATGGCATCAATAACTTCCATGATTCGATGCAGAGCAGAATCGGCTCCGATTGTCATGTCAGTTCCACAGAAATCATTATCAATGGATCCAACCAAACCCACGATGTTCAGACGAGTAAACTGCTGCGCCAGAGAGTCCGTGATCCGGCCTGGAACACACACACACACACACACTCTTTCAATCCTCAGCTCAGTGCAAATCTGGAATAACCTTTTTTACAACTGTCCTCAAGTCCTGCTGAAAACCTGCAGATCAGGATCTGGTTTCAGTGCAGGAGAGGTGAACGATCACTTACACACAAACAGTGTTAATACCGTGAACTAAAACATTTGAGCTGGAGCGAGTCAGTCAGTGAGTGAGTCACTGAGTGAGTGAGTGAGTGAGTCAGTGAGTGAATGAGTGAGTCAGTGAGTGAGTGAGCGAGTCAGTGAGTGAATGAGTGAGTCAGTGAGTGAGTGAGCGAGTCAGTGAGTGAATGAGTGAGTCAGTGAGTGAATGAGTGAGTCAGTGAGTGAGTCACTGAGTGAGTGAGTGAATGAGTCACTGAGTGAGTCACTGAGTGAGTGAGTCACTGAGTGAGTGAGTGAGTGAGTCACTGAGTGAGTGAGTGAGTGAGTCACTGAGTGAGTGAGTGAGTCACTGAGTGAGTGAGTGACTGAGTGAGTGAGTGAGTCACTGAGTGAGTGAGTGAGTCACTGAGTGAGTGAGTGAGTCACTGAGTGAGTGAGTGAGTCACTGAGTGACTGAGTGAGTGAGTCACTGAGTGACTGAGTGAGTGAGTGAGTCAATGAGTGAGTGAGTGAGTGAGTCACTGAGTGAGTGAGTGAGTGAGTCACTGAGTGAGTGAGTGAGTGAGTCACTGAGTGAGTGAGTGAGTCACTGAGTGAGTGAGTGAGTCACTGAGTGAGTGAGTGAGTCACTGAGTGAGTGAGTGAATGAGTCAGTGAGTGAGTCACTGAGTGAGTGAGTCACTGAGTGAGTGAGTGAGTGAGTCACTGAGTGAGTGAGTGAGTGAGTCACTGAGTGAGTGAGTGAGTGAGTCACTGAGTGAGTGAGTGAGTCACTGAGTGAGTGAGTGACTGAGTGAGTGAGTGAGTGACTGAGTGAGTGAGTGAGTCACTGAGTGAGTGAGTGAGTCACTGAGTGAGTGAGTGAGTCACTGAGTGAGTGAGTGAGTCACTGAGTGAGTGAGTGAGTGAGTCACTGAGTGACTGAGTGAGTGAGTGAGTCACTGAGTGAGTGAGTGAGTGAGTGAGTCACTGAGTGAGTGAGTGAGTGAGTCACTGAGTGAGTGAGTGAGTGAGTCACTGAGTGAGTGAGTGAGTCACTGAGTGAGTGAGTGAGTCACTGAGTGAGTGAGTGAGTCACTGAGTGAGTGAGTGAGTCACTGAGTGAGTGAGTGAGTCACTGAGTGACTGAGTGAGTGAGTGAGTCACTGAGTGACTGAGTGAGTGAGTCACTGAGTGAGTGAGTGAGTGAGTCACTGAGTGAGTGAGTGAGTGAGTCACTGAGTGAGTGAGTGAGTCACTGAGTGAGTGAGTGAGTCACTGAGTGAGTGAGTGAGTCACTGAGTGAGTGAGTGAGTGAGTCACTGAGTGAGTGAGTGAGTGAGTGAGTCACTGAGTGAGTGAGTGAGTCACTGAGTGAGTGAGTGAGTCACTGAGTGAGTGAGTGAGTCACTGAGTGAGTGAGTGAGTCACTGAGTGAGTGAGTGAGTCACTGAGTGACTGAGTGAGTGAGTGAGTCACTGAGTGACTGAGTGAGTGAGTGAGTCACTGAGTGAGTGAGTCACTGAGTGACTGAGTGAGTGAGTCACTGAGTGAGTGAGTGAGTGAGTGAGTGAGTCACTGAGTGAGTGAGTGAGTGAGTGAGTCACTGAGTGAGTGAGTCACTGAGTGAGTGAGTGAGTGAGTGTCACTGAGTGAGTGAGTGAGTCACTGAGTGAGTGAGTGAGTCACTGAGTGAGTGAGTGAGTCACTGAGTGAGTGAGTCACTGAGTGACTGAGTGAGTGAGTCACTGAGTGAGTGAGTGAGTGAGTGAGTGAGTCACTGAGTGAGTGAGTGAGTGAGTGAGTCACTGAGTGAGTGAGTCACTGAGTGAGTGAGTGAGTGAGTGTCACTGAGTGAGTGAGTGAGTCACTGAGTGAGTGAGTCACTGAGTGAGTGAGTGAGTCACTGAGTGAGTGAGTGAGTGAGTGAGTGAGTCACTGAGTGAGTGAGTGAGTGAGTGAGTCACTGAGTGAGTGAGTGAGTGAGTGAGTCACTGAGTGAGTGACTGAGTGAGTCACTGAGTGAGTGAGTGAGTGAGTCACTGAGTGAGTGAGTGAGTGAGTCACTGAGTGAGTGAGTGAGTGAGTCACTGAGTGAGTGAGTGAGTCACTGAGTGAGTGAGTCACTGAGTGAGTGAGTGAGTCACTGAGTGAGTGAGTGAGTCACTGAGTGAGTGAGTGAGTCACTGAGTGAGTGAGTGAGTGAGTCACTGAGTGAGTGAGTGAGTGAGTCACTGAGTGAGTAGGCTTGTTCGACTTGAACCGGCGCTGCACAGACCGATCGGTTGATGACATCAAAGTACCGCGAGAGCGATTCAAAAGCATAAGGAGCCGTCTGCTCTCTAATCGCTCTCGCGGTACTTTGATGTCATCAACCGATCGGTTTGTGCAGCGCCGGTTCAAGTCGAACAAGCCTAGTGAGTGAGTGAGTCACTGAGTGAGTCAGTGAGTGAGTCAGTGAGTGAGTCAGTGAGTGAGTCAGTGAGTGAGTCAGTGAGTGAGTCAGGGAGTGAGTCAGGGAGTGAGTCAGGGAGTGAGTCACTGAGTGAGTGAGTGAGTGAGTCACTGAGTGAGTGAGTGAGTCACTGAGTGAGTGAGTGAGTGAGTGAGTGAGTCACTGAGTGAGTGAGTGAGTCAGTCAGTGAGGGAGTCAGTGAGTGAGTGAGTGAGTCACTGAGTGAGTGAGTGAGTGAGTGAGTGAGTGAGTGAGTCATTCAGTGAGGGAGTCAGTGAGTGAGTGAGTGAGTGAGTGAGTCACTGAGTGAGTGAGTGAGTGAGTGAGTCACTGAGTGAGTGAGTGTGAGTGTGTGTGTGTGTGTTTACCCTGCTGCACCAGCTCTGCCAGTAGGCTCCTCCACTCGCTGCGGAAGATGTTGGCCCCGGTGAGGCTGCCGTCTCCTCCACACACACACAGGTTCGTGATGCCGCGCTGGAGCAGGTGAAACGCCGCGGATAAACGACCCTCTCGAGTCGTGAAGGACTTACAGCGGGCGCTGCCGATGATGGTGCCACCCTGACCACAGGAGAAGGGAACACATGATCAGTGGCACACGCACACACACACTTCTGGTTCGCTATCTTTGTGGAGACTCTCCGTAATGGTTTTTATACAGTACAAACTGTATATTCTGTCCCCTTACACTAACCCTACCCATAACACACACCCACACACACTAACCTTATCCTTAAGCCTACCCATCACACACACACACACACACTAACCCTACCCATCACACACACACTAACCCTACCCATCACACACACACACACACTAACCATACCCATCACACACACACACACACACACAAACCCTACCCATCACACACTAACCCTACCCATCACACACACACACACACACTAACCCTACCCACCTCACACTCACACTAAACCTACCCATCACACACACACACACACACACACTAACCCTACCCATCACACACACACACACACACACACCTACCCATCACACACACACACACACACCCATCACACACACACACACACACACTAAACCTACCCATCACACAGAAACGCATTCAACTTATTGCATAATGCACAATTTTCACACTATTTTTAAACAAAACTGAATTATACAGTATACACTGCGAGCTGACCACACTCAATTGACCAGTGAGCGTAGATGTGATGCAAACGCTGCTGTAATCTCACACTTAATCTGCTGCTTTAATCTCAATCCTGCTGCTGTCAGGCAGAGGAGGATGATTGACAGCTCAAGATGATTGACAGCTCAGTGCTTCTGCAGAAACCCACCGGGAACTTATTAGAACTTTTAAACCCGTTTACTTATTCATTACATGTTTGATGCTCCTGGTTTCATGGTCAGGCTTCCCTTTAAAGTTGTTTTCAGACTCTACTAGAACAGGTTTTCCTGATTGAATGTTGATTATTTTCCTCATATTCTCCATTGTTGCGGCTCCTCTCTTCCCAGTCTGTCAGTAACGCTCTGTTTACTTCCTGTCTCTATGAAGCCCCTCCTTCTGAAAAGCACACTGTGCTCTGATTGGTCGGCTGGAGCAGTGTGTTGTGATTGGTCGAGTGCTTCGAGTGTGTTTGTGAAATGTCCCGATCCTTACCATAACCGCCAGTTTAACACACTACTAACTAACTCAACCAGGCCCCGCCCCTTTATTCTGCGTATGAATTATTATAATGAGGAATATTGTGACGTGTTCGTTCCCGGAAGAAACTCAAGATACAATGGAGGCGTTTCAGGAGTTCAGAAACACTGACACTGATATAGAGAATAACTGGAGCTTTCTCATGATCAAACAACAACACTACACACTACACACAGATGAACACTACACACTACACACAGATGAACACTACACACTAAACACAGATGAACACTACACACTACACACAGATGAACACTACACGCTACACACAGATGAACACTACACGCTAAACACTGATGAACACTACACGCTACACACAGATGAACACTACACGCTAAACACAGATGAACACTACACACTACACACAGATGAACACTACACACAGATGAACACTACACACTAAACACAGATGAACACTACACACTACACACAGATGAACACTACACACTACACACAGATGAACACTACACACAGATAAACACTACACACTACACACAGATGAACACTACACACTAAACACAGATGAACACTACACACTAAACACAGATGAACACTACATACTAAACACAGATGAACACTACACACTACACACAGATGAACACTACACACTACACACAGATGAACACTACACACAGATGAACACTACACACTAAACACAGATGAACACTACACACTACACACAGATGAACACTACACACTACACACAGATGAACACTACACACTACACACAGATAAACACTACACACTACACACAGATGAACACTACACACTAAACACAGATGAACACTACACACTAAACACAGATGAACACTACACACTACACACTACACACAGATGAACACTACACACAGATGAACACTACACACTAAACACAGATGAACACTACACACTACACACAGATGAACACTACACACTACACACAGATGAACACTACACACTACACACAGATGAACACTACACACTACACACAGATAAACACTACACACTACACACAGATGAACACTACACACTAAACACAGATGAACACTACACACTAAACACAGATGAACACTACACACTAAACACAGATGAACACTACACACTACACACAGATGAACACTACACACTAAACACAGATGAACACTACACACTACACACAGATGAACACTACACACTACACACAGATGAACACTACACACTAAACACAGATGAACACTACACACTACACACAGATGAACACTACACACTACACACAGATGAACACTACACACAGATGAACACTACACACAGATGAACACTACACACAGATGAACACTACACACTACACACAGATGAACACTACACACTAATGAACACTACACACAGATGAACACTACACACAGATGAACACTACACACTGATGAACACTACACACTGATGAACACTACACACTGATGAACACTACACACTGATGAACACTACACACTGATGAACACTACACACTGATGAACACTACCGACTACACACAGATGAACACTACACACTAAACACTGATGAACACTACACACTAAACACAGATGAACACTACACACTACACACAGATGAAAACTACACACAGATGAACACTACACACTAAACACAGATGAACACTACACACTAAACACAGATGAACACTACACACTACACACAGATGAACACTACACACTACACACAGATGAACACTACACACAGATGAACACTACACACAGATGAACACTACACACTAAACACAGATGAACACTACACACTACACACAGATGAACACTACACACTACACACAGATGAACACTACACACAGATGAACACTACACACAGATGAACACTACACACAGATGAACACTACACACTACACACAGATGAACACTACACACTAATGAACACTACACACAGATGAACACTACACACTGATGAACACTACACACTGATGAACACTACACACTGATGAACACTACACACTGATGAACACTACACACTGATGAACACTACACACTGATGAACACTACACACTGATGAACACTACCGACTACACACAGATGAACACTACACACTAAACACTGATGAACACTACACACTAAACACAGATGAACACTACACACTACACACAGATGAAAACTACACACAGATGAACACTACACACTAAACACAGATGAACACTACACACTAAACACAGATGGAGACGGTGCTCAAGTGTCTCAGACTTACAAGCTGAATGATGTTGGTGACGCTCTGCCAGTTGGCGAGTTTGATATGATCACCTCCATCAACCAGGCCTTGATAACCCTGAGAGAGAGAGAGAGAGAGAGAGAGAGAGAGATCTAAATTTGTCATAGTATACAGAAATGTTGATTAATTGTTCTACTTACCTTTATTTATTTATCTTTCAATTCTTTGTATGTATGTATGTATATGTGAAGCAATGAACCACATTTGAATTGAATTGAAAGAGAGAGCTACGAATCACACAAGCTCTTAGTGTCTCTCGCCCAGCAGAAGCTCCTACCTCATAGATCAGGTAGACTTTGGCACCTACAAAGATGCCCATGCGTGTTACAGCACGAACAGCAGCATTCATACCTGCAGAAATCACAGACACACACACACACACACACACACACACACACACAACAAAATGCATTTAATGTATAAGCAACAACTACAGATACATTTGACAAACTGTGTATGGAATGCACAATGCAATCTGGCAACACACACAACATGCAGTGCCAATTTAACGAGCAAACAATTCCATGAACAAACAAAAGCAGCACAAGAAGACACTAGATAGTGCTCATGACACAAAGTGCTGCTCCAATAAGTTACATAACAGTCAGTTCATGCATTACTTCTGCCCCAGATACTCTCATATAACAGAAAAAACTGAGAAAATTAGGAAATGAAACCAGAAACCCTTTGCAATAGTTTTAGCAGTGTGTGCACGAGTGGATTCCTCTACAACAGGTAGTAAAACACATTTCTATATTTCCACATTGCTTGCACGCAGATGTACTGAGATTGAAGAATGCGTGAGACGCGTTTAAAATGCATCGCACTCTCGCGTCTGAAACGCTCTTTGTCCAGAATGTTTGTTTGTCCGTAATGCTTTTATTATGATGATGTTGTTTACCCTGCGCGTCCCCGCCGCTGGTCAGGACCGCGATGGCTTTCCCCGCGCCGCTCATCCGCAGCTTCTCAAAGTCCACATGCATGATGGAAGATCACTAATATAAACCCTGAACAGAGGAAAAACACTCGCACTGGTTCCCAGTTAAAAGCTTCTGGCATTCACCGCACGTAGCGCACGAATTGTGTCGGCGGCGCGCACGTACGCGCGTCTCGCTTCGCCTATTGTTTGTTCTGCGCGCTCCCGCCTCTGCTCGTTTACGAATTATCTCCACAATTAGACTAAGATTACATATGATCGAATAGATATTTGACTTAAACTGAGTAATGAAACAATGAATGCAATAGAGACTCGATAATTCCTCAATTAAAACTAATGCTGACTGAAGCAGTTCATGACATAATGTGTAATGTTTTAAACGTAAAAAGTTAATGAATTAAAAGAGTAATGTTATGTTTAGTGAGAGACAGTGGAAAACATTAACCTCTTCTGTAACCCTTAAAAAGCGTTATTATGCGAGAACTGTATTTTTGTTTTTTTATAGCAATAACACTACAGAGTCATACAAAACACTTGAATCTATAAAAACATTTGATCACAATTATGCATTTTTTATAAAAAAAATCAATCATACATCTATTACATCAAGTAGCCTATCCTTTCCAACAGCTGAGATGTCTTAACAGCTTTACGATTGTTCTGTATTAAAGTCAAAGTGTCGTAAAAAACCTTTAAGTCAGTGGAAAATAGTCCACCATTACTTAGTTAACATACATTTGGCTTTATGTATATGATATTTCCCAAATAAAATAATTTTTTTAGTAATATTTTCCATTTCCAGTATCACAATCCATAAACAACTAGACCATTATATCAGTTATAGTGACACGTTTGTAAAACACCTCAAAAATATACATAGAAACTTATAGTTTGGTATTTATTACAACTAAAAAATAAATGTACAATTGTTTTGTTTCCTCTTTACAAAAATAGCATAATGGAGAAACCCCTTCTTTAAACTTACTGATAAAATAATTTCCTGGATAATATCTATCTATTATTTTAAAGTGAGTTTCTTTGACTTTATTAGGAATTGCATATTTATTAATATCTGGCCCCCTGTATTATTAACAGATGAACAGTTGTTGTTTTGTCGCCCTCTGCTGTTGACTCTGTGAACTGAGCGAATGGAAACGCGCTGTTGTCATAGACACGGAGTGACGCGCATGCGCAGTGACGGACTCCGGAAAGCAGAGATATGATGTTCACCAGACGCGCTCGGGATCAATATTGACGCATTTACAAACAAAACCTTAATATTTATCAACATGAAATTAACCCGGAAACTGGTTCTGGCTCGGGCTAAAGCATCGGACCTGGAAAGTGTGAAGAAGTTAAACTGCTGGTGTGTTTTCTGCTGTTTGTTAGCTGCTAGCCTGATGAATACCAGTCGTTTAATAATTAAGATTTTTCATTTAACATTAGTCTGTGTTGTTGGGTTTATCCTGTGTGGATTTACATGAAGATATTTTCTGAATAAAGTACTGTATTCTCTAATAATTTCTTCGTGTGTTTCAGGGGCTGTAATCTGACAGACGTGAGTATTGAATCTTTTTGCTTCTTTTTAATGTTTAAAATCCCATTTTAAATAAATGTTATCTGAAAAAAAAATCTACAAGAAACACTTATCTATGTAAGACCATTTTCTGTCACACAAGAAAAAAAATTAGGCTTTGGTAAATCGAAATGATGACTTACCAAGACATAATAACGAGATTAAAATGTCGAAATTATGATATAAAGTCATGATTTTGATTTAGTATGTCAATTTACAATTTTCATCTTAGAAATATGACTTTGTAATGTCATCATTTTAGCGCTTTCAAATAGATTAATCGCGATTAATCGCATTTAACATAAAAGTTTGTTTATATAATGTGTATTTGACAGCGCTACATAATTTTTTTGTCATAATTATGTTTTAGAAAAGCATGATTTCTTTTTTATGTGACATAAATGGTAATACATGTAATCAAAATTATTCAACCCCCATTGTAAATAAGGTTTATTGGCAAAATGTACAGACTTTTAGGTGTTTCCGATGAACAAATCCTACAGATGTAATTGAAACACCTCAGCACAACAAATGTTTCAAGTGGTTTCCCTAAATTCAACTGAAAATGTAATTTTAATGACTTCTGCAGTCTCAAAATGATTCACCCCCTGAATATAATCCCTCACAACAACACAAATCTGCAAGAGAGCTGTTGTCTCAGTAATCAAGGGCTTCATTAGCTGCACCAGGTGTGCTTGAGCTAGAACACATGAACTATCTGAACTGCCGAGGTTTGTTGAGTGTCACGGTTGACTGTATTTTATAAAAATGGTCAAAAGAATAATCCGAAAAGTAAATGATTAATTTCGATTACAACTGTATACCCATCTATTATATAATATGACATTTATTCAGTACACCGTATATATAAATGTAATGTCATTTTTCCACAGATCTCCATATTTCAGCAGATTCCTAATGTCGAGGTTCTCACACTGAGGTTTGTGGGAATAAACAATTATAAATCTCCTCGTATATTTCTGAATCAACATGCACTAATGCTACATTTTTCTAAATGTCATAATCATTTTTTAACAAACCAGTATTCGTTACTTTAATGAGCTCATTGTTTCCGCCTTAAATTATTACATTGTTTAAATGTATACATTTTTATCTAACTGTGATTTTGTATATGTACATTTCTGAAATACTTAGACAGTTTCCTCACTGTAAATTATAATATGGACTTGTGCATTTTCTGTAAAGCTGCTTTGAAATGATGTGTCTTTTGAAAAGCACAATATAAATAAACATGAATTGAATAGAATATGTGTAACAGAGTTTCTCTCACATCTCTCAGTGCGAATCACATCTCGTCTCTGGAACACATCTCGTCCTGTCAGCATCTCAGCGAACTCTACCTGAGACGCAACGACATCCACTCGCTGTGTGAACTGCAGCATCTGAGGAGTCTGGGTTATCTGAAGGTCCTGTGGCTAGCGGAGAACCCGTGCTGTTACGCCACTGACCCCAACACATACCGGCTGACCGTCATCAGGACCCTGCCCGGACTGCACAAACTAGACAACCAGGGTGAGTCGAGCCATCCTTCAAACTGCGCAAATTGAAAATACGCCCGATGGAAACACGTCAATTTCGCAAAAAAAGTTTTTACGCTCGCATGAGGATGTTTTTCAGGCAATTCGAAAAAGGAATATTTCGCAAAACTGCAATGGAAACAGTTTTTGCTCATTTACAGTCACCTGACGTAGATGACGCGGTGTGTTTGGACAGAATACGAGACTGAGTTCTTGATTAAACTCATAAAAGACGAAAGAATGACAGGAATACTGGATTCTAAACCTCACAGAAATGCCACAATCAAGATCTCGAAGCAGAAATGAGGAGAAACACCCAGAAACTCCTCATATGAGCCGCTCTCAGTATAAGAGTCTTTCCTGGCCATTAATGCTTGATAACACACAAACACACACACACACACACACACACACACACACACACACGTTTCCTTCCATTAATAATAATGGCCAGTGCAGCGGCTGGGATATACATAAACCAACATCCGTCGCCGTGATTTTTGGAATAATTATCGCGTGAGGAAAAATGACGTTTTAGTCGCATAACATCGGTTTATGGAAACGCCGTCATTTCGCGATAGTTTTTTTATCGACATTTAGAAAAAATCGCAAAAGATTGGTGCAAATCTGTAATAGAAACACGCCTAGTGACGGATGAACTTATACAGTCGAGTCTCCTTCATTTCTACAGCGCTTTTAACAATATAGAGTTTCACAGCAGCTTTACAGTGATAATAGGAGATTACAGTAACAGAGATTGTTTCGGCTTTACAGCAGATCTAGAATAAAGTTATTGTCCAGATAAAGTTAGTTTTGATTGATTCACTATTCACCAAAAATTATTCAGACACCAGATATAATATTTTTTACTAGTGTGTGCAGGACACTATAGTTCATTTATGTAAATGAGGAGAGCAAAATAAAATAAACTGTGACATATTATATGTAATAAAACTCTTCATACAGTGACTACCAGTAAAATTTTAAAACATTTGTGACCAAAAATGATTCAGACACTTTGAGCTGATCATGTTTTGCTGAAGTGTTTTTCTTTAATAACTAATGCAGCTTTTTACAGCACAGACTGAACAACATGAAGCATTGCTTGGTAACTGGTTGAGCTAAACTGGTATTATCTAATTGTGTAGTTAAATTTAACAGCTGACAGATATTCAACATAATTCATGTGTGAGAGTCTAACAGAAGGACGGACAAAACCTGTGAAATATCCACTGATTGGATAACTCTTGTCATATTTTATTACCATTTTCTAAACTATAGTGAATAAACTGTGATAATGTGAGAAATGTGTCTGAATAAATGTTGCTTTGACTGTATATATGAATATTCATGAGTTTGTTCTGTCAGTCGTTACAGAGGAGGAACTCGCACAAGCATTAAAGGAAGGGGAGGAGCTTGTGAGCCCTCCAGGCCCCGCCCCCACCAGCTCAACCAATGGCCTTACAGAAGCAGAGTCCGAGAACGACCCTCTGAATTACAGCATGGAGGAAACCAAGTAAGATCTGACCTCTGACCTCTGCTTCTGTTGTGTTTCTGTGGATGTGGACACACACTCTCACACTGATGTCTGTGCAGTAAAATCCGAGCTCAGCTGGGAATGAAGCTTCTGCCGAGAGACAAGTTCCCGTCGCTGTCGTCCCCGAGAGAGGCCGGAGACAAGAGGAAGGTACACACACTGAATCATCATTCAACAGCAGCTCGTAAAAACTAATGCGTTACAATATCGTGACATATACATGAACGTGACTTGACTTTATATTAGGTGTCTTTAACTACTATGTAACATTTAAATGAATCATTTGATACAGTGCACTTGTTGTGTACATTCAAGTTTTTACATTATGCTTATATTTTTAAAACCACCTGCATGTAATTAAATCATTCTGTAATTAATTTCTGTAATTACACCTCTTAAATCTACTCATACCATCAAACCTGTCCCTATCCATTTCCCACCTCAGTAGCAGCAAATGTTTCGTCATACAACATGAACACAATAAGTACATATCTTTTAATTTAATATTTCATTTAATATTCAACAATATTATTGCTCTCCTGCATTGACACCATTATGTAAGAACTGAACTGAGCTGGATGATGACATCACGGTTTTCTCCAGAGCCGCGATATATATTTATGAACTAAAATAATATTTTTTTTTCGTTTTTTACAACAAAAATGAAGCATCACTGAACTTACTTAAGCTGGACTAACGCTATTTTCTTCTGGAAACTGTTTTCCTGTTATCTCTGTAAAGCTGCTTTGAAACACTCTATATTGTAAAAAGCTCTATATAAATAAAGGTGACTTGACCTGTTACTCCCTGAAAAAGTAACTACTTATGTTACTTTTTCTGGAAAGTACCGTGTTACTTTACTCTAGATGAGGCTCCCTCTTTCTTCCAGACCTTGCTGGTATTTTTTAACGCAGTAATGCATTCAACAACCCAGACTTTATAACATACACCCTTTTCTTTTAAAAACACATTGAGAATATTATTATTATATTCTGACCACTTAGAATATTTCCTCGCTATGTATGCCATACAAAAGATTTCTTAACATTATGGATTGTATTACCTACTGTACAACTCTTTTTATGGAAAGTTGAAAGTAGTGTTTTGTTACTTTTGTACTTTGTGTCTGTTTCCTGGAGAAGGGAATTTTGATTTAGTAGTTTGAAAATGTTTAAGCAAATTAAACTAAAAAGTAATTTAGTTAAAAGTAGTAACTCAAATATTAATGTGTAAATGGATAAAGTAATGCATTACTCTGATTGCATAATGCACGTTTATTTGTAATGCATTACTTTACTGGTTACATAAAAATGTATCTAATTACATAATACACGTTACTTGTAGTGTAACATCAAAAAAGTAATCTTACATAATGCATATTACTTGGAATGCATTTCTTGTTACATCAAAAATTATTCTGATTACATAATACATGTTACTTGTAATGCGTTACTTTGCTTGTTACATCAAAAGTAATTTAATTGTGTAATGCGTTACTTTACTCGTTACATCAAAAGTAATTTAATTGTGTAATGCGTTACTTTACTCGTTACATCAAAAGTAATTTAATTGTGTAATGCGTTACTTTACTCGTTACATCAAAAGTAATTTAATTGTGTAATGCGTTACTTTACTCGTTACATCAAAAGTAATTTAATTGTGTAATGCGTTACTTTACTCGTTACATCAAAAGTAATTTAATTGTGTAATGCGTTACTTTACTCGTTACATCAAAAGTAATTTAATTGTGTAATGCGTTACTTTACTCGTTACATCAAAAGTAATTTAATTGTGTAATGCGTTACTTTACTCGTTACATCAAAAGTAATTTAATTGTGTAATGCGTTACTTTACTCGTTACATCAAAAGTAATTTAATTGTGTAATGCGTTACTTTACTCGTTACATCAAAAGTAATTTAATTGTGTAATGCGTTACTTTACTCGTTACATCAAAAGTAATTTAATTGTGTAATGCGTTACTTTACTCGTTACATCAAAAGTAATTTAATTGTGTAATGCGTTACTTTACTCGTTACATCAAAAGTAATTTAATTGTGTAATGCGTTACTTTACTCGTTACATCAAAAGTAATTTAATTGTGTAATGCGTTACTTTATTCGTTACAATCAAAAGTAATTTGTGTAATGTCAAGGCAAGTCACCTTTACTTATATAACACTTTTTACAATACAGATTGTTTTAAAGCAGCTTTACAGAGATAACAGGAAAAATAATTTTGTAATAATCTTGTTAAATATAAAATTAATGCACATTACTTGTAATGCGTTACCCCAACACTGTTCATATGTAACTAAAGTGTTATTCCTGGTTTCAGTGTCACACATTAGAGGCTGTTCTTCTCCTGCTGAAGGATTTGGACGTGGAGGAGCTGAAAATCGTTCAGTCCGTCACCGAGAGCAAACTCCGATCCCGCAGTCGACAGAGAGAGAAGTCTCCGATCTGCTCCTGAAACACCAGCGGCACACGAGCAAACAGCTCATACTGGGAAATTACACATTTATGCATATTTCAGTTACACTTTACAATAAGGTTTTATTTGTTAATGCATTTGCTACATGAGCAATATATTCCTTACTGCATTTGTTTGTGTTAGTAAAAATACAGCTGTTATTTCACAGTGCATTAACTAATGTTAACATTCAACTTCTTATTTAAAAAACTGTATTAGTTAATGCTGAAGTTAACTTTAAGAGTAATAGTTTACTTTAACAAATGCGTTTTTTGTTAATAAACAAAACCTTATTGTAAAGTTTTCTATAACAACTATCTTTAGTTATTTGTTTTATGCTCAAGGCAGGACGTCTCAGATATTAACATTTCAGTCATTTTGAACAACGCTCGATCACTGCGATACTTCAGATCAACTCCTGTACGGGACAAAACCAATGAATAATGTAAAAAGCTTTTGTTTGTTTGAATCTTTCATGCTCACTTGTGATTGTTACCGAGTTGCCTTTTCCTGTTCAAACTCCTGTTTTGGAGAAAATGTTTTGCTTTGTTATGATCTAAATGAAGAGGAACAACATTTTTTTGTTGAAATAATACATACGAGAATGTATTTTTCTATGTAAATAAATTCAGATGCACAAGAATATTTATTGTTTCCATCACGATCCTACACAATTTTACAGAATACTGTACATGATTAAGTGGACAAAACAGGAATTAGGTGTCGCTTAAATCTGCCATGTTTCCTTGAACATGACGCACAAAACCAAATCATTTATGATACAAAGTTGACATGTTATTTATCAGAAAGATCAGGTGACATTCCCGTGACGTTTTCCAGGTTTCATTCCACATCGTTTTTCTCCAGAAAGTCAGTCAGGGTCCCGTTATCCACCGGAATGAGGAGATATTCCACTCCGTCGGCGCCCTGAACACAAATAATGCTGCTGTAAAGCCACAGTTCACCCAGAAATGAAAATTAGCCCATGATTTACTCTCCCTCAACTCATCCTAGGTGTACATGACATTCTTCTCTCAGGCCTTTATTAACCCAGCAGAGTCGTGTGGAGCACTTTTATCATGGATAGATGCACTTTTATGAAGGATAGATGCACTTTTATCATGGATAGATGCACTTTTATCATGGATAGATGCACTTTTATCATGGATAGATGCACTTTTATCACGGATAGATGCACTTTTATGATGAATAGATGCACTTTTATGATGGATAGATGCACTTTTATGATGGATAGATGCACTTTTATGATGGATAGATGCACTTTTATCATGGATAGATGCACTTTTATGATGGATAGATGCACTTTTATCACGGATAGATGCACTTTTATGATGGATAGATGCACTTTTATCACGGATAGATGCACTTTTATCACGGATAGATGCACTTTTATGATGGATAGATGCACTTTTATGATGAATAGATGCACTTGTATCATGGATAGATGCACTTTTATGATGGATATATGCACTTTTATCATGGATAGATGCACTTTTATGATGAATAGATGCACTTTTATGATGGATAGATGCACTTTTATCATGGATAGATGCACTTTTATCATGGATAGATGCACTTTTATCATGGATAGATGCACTTTTATGATGGATAGATGCACTTTTATCACGGATAGATGCACTTTTATCACGGATAGATGCACTTTTATGATGGATAGATGCACTTTTATGATGAATAGATGCACTTTTATCATGGATAGATGCACTTTTATGATGGATAGATGCACTTTTATCATGGATAGATGCACTTTTATCATGGATAGATGCACTTTTATCATGGATAGATGCACTTTTATGATGGATAGATGCACTTTTATCACGGATAGATGCACTTTTATCACGGATAGATGCACTTTTATGATGGATAGATGCACTTTTATGATGAATAGATGCACTTTTATCATGGATAGATGCACTTTTATGATGAATAGATGCACTTTTATCATGGATAGATGCACTTTTATGATGGATAGATGCACTTTTATCACGGATAGATGCACTTTTATGATGGATAGATGCACTTTTATCATGGATAGATGCACTTTTATGATGGATAGATGCACTTTTATGATGAATAGATGCACTTTTATCATGGATAGATGCACTTTTATGATGGATATATGCACTTTTATCATGGATAGATGCACTTTTATGATGAATAGATGCACTTTTATGATGGATAGATGCACTTTTATGATGGATAGATGCACTTTTATGATGAATAGATGCACTTTTATCATGGATAGATGCACGTTTATGATGAATAGATGCACTTTTATGATGGATAGATGCACTTTTATCATGGATAGATGCACTTTTATCATGGATAGATGCACTTTTATCATGGATAGATGCACTTTTATCACGGATAGATGCACTTTTATGATGAATAGATGCACTTTTATCATGGATAGATGCACTTTTATGATGGATAGATGCACTTTTATGATGAATAGATGCACGATTTATCAAGGACAGATGCACTTTTATGATGAATAGATGCACTTTTATCACGGATAGATGCACTTTTATCACGGATAGATGCACTTTTATGATGGATATATGCACTTCTATCATGGATAGATGCACTTTTATCATGAATAGATGCACTTTTATCATGAATAGATGCACTTTTATCATGGATAGATGCACTTTTATGATGGATAGATGCACTTTTATGATGGATAGATGCACTTTTATGATGGATAGATGCACTTTTATCATGGATAGATGCACTTTTATGATGGATAGATGCACGATTTATCAAGGACAGATGCACTTTTATGATGGATAGATGCACTTTTATGATGGATAGATGCACTTTTATGATGGATAGATGCACTTTTATAATGGATAGATGCACTTTTATGATGGATAGATGCACTTTTATGATGGATAGATGCACTTTTATGATGGATAGATGCACTTTTATCATGGACAGATGCACTTTTATGATGGACACATGCACTTTTATCATGGATAGATGCACTTTTATGATGGACAGATGCACTTTTATCATGGATTGATGCACTGTTATCATGGATTGATGGACTTTTATCATGGATTGATGCACTTTTATGATGGACAGATGCACTTTTATCATGGATTGATGCACTTTTATGATGGATTGATGCACTTTTATGATGGATAGATGCACTTTTATGATGATAGATGCACTTATATGATGATAGATGCACTTTTATGATGGACAGATGCACTTTTATGATGGACAGATGCACTTTTATCATGGATAGATGCACTTTTATGATGAATTGATGAACTTTTATGATGGATAGATGCACTTTTATGATGGATAGATGCACTTTTTTAATGGATTGATGCATTTTTATGGACTTCCAAAAAAATATACCCATTCACTGCCATTATAAAGCTTGGAAGAGCCAGGACATTTTTTAATATAACTCTGATTGTATTCGTCTGAGAGAAGAATGTCATATACACCTAGGATGAGTTGAGGCAGAGTAAATCATGGGATCATTTTAATTTCTGGGTGAACTATCCCTGTAATGATCACTTGAGTTATTCTGCATATGAAGGACCGGCGAGTTCTGACCTTCTTGGTTCGGATGAGTTTGTGATCTCTGAACTCGGTGAGTTGCGTGCGCAGAGTGATGTCACTGTTCACCAGGAAAGACTCGCGACAGCGCTGGTAGAAATCCTGGAAGGACAATCCTGAACAAACAACAAAACAATCCGGTTTTAACACACAGGATCTGGATTATAAGCGGGATCTGGATTATAAGCGGCCTCGATGGCAGTGATGATGTGTTACCCGTGTACGCAGGATTGTCTTTGTTCTCCAGCTGAAACTCTGCCAGTAATCTGAAGATTCCTCTGCAATTTACAAACAATTATTATATTATACAATACAAAAATTACTATTGTTCTATTTTTGTTCACGTTTTTATAATCGATTATTTTAATTACTGGTGTAAGACTACAAAAAGTTCAAACATGCTTTTCAGCCGAATGTCATTTTCATGTCATTCCAATTCTTTTTTTGTCAATTTTATAAATCCAGATTTACTTTAGACACAGCATTAAATCTGTACCAAGCGGCAACCTTCCAGTCTCTCTCACACACACACTATAACACTCTTCAATCCAACACTGAAGTGATTAAACTGCAGTTCATCGACTGGCCACTAGAGACCGGCTGCAGAAGAGACTCAATCCCATAGACTCGCATGTTAAAATGCCCAACTTTACAGCAGAAAAAAACGTTCACAGTCTGGTGCAAAAAGTGGTTTTGGTCTATATCGCTAATTTTGCCCTTCATGACGACTGTGAGGGGGGTGAATTTTTTTACAACTCATCCGTTTAAATTATATTAAGCCTTAAAGTTGTGCATAATTAAGGGCGTGGCCACTTGAGTGACAGGTGGATGGCTGCTGATGTCACTACTAGCCATTTGTCTGCTGTCTGCTGGCGTCACGTCACCTCAGCTTATCCGCCTCTGCACATTTTCGTTTATCCGGGAGTGACGCTACCAAGATGGCGACGACCGGCTCCGCCCACTTTGGGCTTCAAAACAGTCTATGATCTGTACGTGCGTTTGATTAGTGAATGTCCTGACTGTGAGGCTAGTGTCGTCACCTGGCGTTGGGCGTGAGGCTGCGCAGCACGTGTGTGAGGGAGCTGAGTGCTAGCGCCCCCGTCTGGTGAACGAGCAGAGAGTTCTCGTACGACGTCTCCTCAGCGTACGGCAGGTACGTCGTGGTTTCGTACCACAGCCAGTTGAACATGCTCATCTTCGCCTGGTCCCAGACTGAAGCACACACAGCAGGGGTTTATCACAGACTGTCAGGGATGATATTTCTCTCCATCTACTCAATATTACAAGCTATTATATCAGTATCTATGGAAGATTGCTTCTGCCACAGAATAAAAAAACAAAAAAGTAATTGCCACTTTTTATCTCACAATTCTGACTTTATTTCTTGGGATTCAGTTTATAACTCACATTTCTAACTTTTTTCCTCAAAATTTCAAGTGTAATTTTCGCAATTCTAAAATTTTTTGGAATTGCAAGTTTATTTTTTCACAATTCTGACTTTTTTCCCCCTCACAACTCATAAATTAAATGCAATAGCGGGAAATAATGTCTATCTCGCAATTCTGAAATTATTTCTCGCAATTGCGCATTTAATTTTCTCTATTCTGACGTTTTTCCTGCTTTTGTAAGTTTATAACTCGCTCGCAATTCTGACATTATTTCCTGCTATTGCGTTTCATTTATAACTTGCAATTTTGAAGATATTTCTCACAATTGCGCATTTAATTTTCGCAATTCAGCAATATTTCTCACAATTGCAAGTTTTTATCTTGCAAATTCAAGTTTATATCTCGCAATTCTGATATTTTTTCTTGCTATTGCATTTAATGTAAATCTTGCAATTCTGGTGTTATACAAGTTTATTTATTAAAAATAAATAAACATATTTAATAAAAATATATATATATTTTTAAAATAAATATTAAAAATAAACAAATAAAAAAGTTTTTTAAGTTTATGTAATGCAATTCTGAGTTAATAACTTGCAATTGACCGTTCGCAAGGACCGTTTAGATACTGTTGCTATGTCCGACAAGCCACGCCTCTCTCACGCCACGTTCTCACGCAGTGAAATATACATCGCGGAGCAGAGAGGACACTGACTGACAGACAGATTTGGTCATTTTGTAATGAAATTTAAACAATAAATACCGTTTTATGTCTCTTTAATGTGTCTGACAGATCGCTAGAGCCTCAGTTAAAGCCGCTCGTGAACCGATCATCACTTCCTTCTTGTTCATTTACAGCATCAGATAAACATTTATGAACATCAGAAGGAAAGTTGTTTTAACCGTGGAAAGACGTCAGTACACTCCGTTATTCAAGTTTAAATCCTCCAACATTAACTCTCCTGACTGCCTTCTCGGACAAAAATGGTGGATTATGATTGGTCAGATCGCCTGTCAATCAAACTCCCTGCGAAAGGTCAATCTGACTTTATTGCAATTCCGACTTTTTTCCTCGCTATTGCATTTATATCTTGCAATTCTGACGTTATTCTCACAGTTTCGAATTTATGTCTTGCAATTCTGAGTTTACATCTAAACTTGCAATTGTGAGAACAAAAAGCCCGAATTGTGAGATAAAAAGTTGTAATACTTTTTAATAAATTTTATTCTGTGTCAGAAACAAGCTTCCATAGTTATAATCCTAAATCTTAAGCATGACACTGACTGAGTGGAGCGTTTATGTGGTCGATGGAGGCCAGCAGGTGCATGTTGGGAAGCGCCGCCAGCTGCCCCAGTGCATGCTGGGTCCTGTCGCCCCTCAGCATGGGCCCGTCGATGTTATTGACGATCAGAAACACGTGATTGCTGGGATCTGGAAGGAAACACACGAGTTACAGACACCGAAGACCATCAGCCATGAGCTCAGAGAGAAGACACACGCGAGCCAGACCTTCTCTGAGCGCTTTGGCGATGAAGTCGACCTGG
>NW_027508924.1:0-30000 GCF_051911475.1 Siphateles boraxobius | reverse complement strand
TAACGCCAGCGCTCTCGCTCTGTGTAACGCCAGCGCCCTCGCTCTGTGTAACGCCAGCGCCCTCGCTCTGTGTAACGCCAGCGCTCTCGCTCTGTGTAACGCCAGCGCCCTCGCTCTGTGTAACGCCAGCGCCCTCGCTCTGTGTAACGCCAGCGCTCTCGCTCTGTGTAACGCCAGCGCTCTCGCTCTGTGTAACGCCAGCGCTCTCGCTCTGTGTAACGCCAGCGCTCTCGCTCTGTGTAACGCCAGCGCTCTCGCTCTGTGTAACGCCAGCGCTCTCGCTCTGTGTAACGCCAGCGCTCTCGCTCTGTGTAACGCCAGCGCCCTCGCTCTGTGTAACGCCAGCGCCCTCGCTCTGTGTAACGCCAGCGCTCTCGCTCTGTGTAACGCCAGCGCTCTCGCTCTGTGTAACGCCAGCGCTCTCGCTCTGTGTAACGCCAGCGCCCTCTCTCTGTGTAACGCCAGCGCCCTCGCTCTGTGTAACGCCAGCGCTCTCTCTCTGTGTAACGCCAGCGCCCTCGCTCTGTGTAACGCCAGCGCCCTCGCTCTGTGTAACGCCAGCGCCCTCGCTCTGTGTAACGCCAGCGCCCTCGCTCTGTGTAAAGCCAGCGCCCTCGCTCCGTGTAACGCCAGCGCCCTCGCTCCGTGTAACGCCAGCGCTCTCGCTCCGTGTAACGCCAGCGCTCTCGCTCTGTGTAACGCCAGCGCTCTCGCTCCGTGTAACGCCAGCGCTCTCGTTCTGTGTAACGCCAGCGCTCTCTCTCTGTGTAACGCCAGCGCCCTCGCTCCGTGTAACGCCAGCGCTCTCGCTCCGTGTAACGCCAGCGCTCTCGCTCCGTGTAACGCCAGCGCTCTCGTTCTGTGTAACGCCAGCGCCCTCGCTCTGTGTAACGCCAGCGCTCTCGCTCTGTGTAACGCCAGCGCTCGCGCTCTGTGTAACGCCAGCGCTCTCGCTCTGTGTAACGCCAGCGCTCTCGCTCTGTGTAACGCCAGCGCTCTCGCTCTGTGTAACGCCAGCGCTCTCGCTCTGTGTAACGCCAGCGCTCTCGCTCTGTGTAACGCCAGCGCTCTCGCTCTGTGTAACGCCAGCGCTCTCGCTCTGTGTAACGCCAGCGCTCGCGCTCTGTGTAACGCCAGCGCTCTCGCTCTGTGTAACGCCAGCGCTCTCTCTCTGTGTAACGCCAGCGCCCTCGCTCTGTGTAACGCCAGCGCTCTCGCTCTGTGTAACGCCAGCGCTCGCGCTCTGTGTAACGCCAGCGTTAATTTACATAAATATTTCTGTTAATCATAAATAATACGGGGTAATAAAATTAAATATTAGCTGAAAAATTAAACTGAAACAAAAAGTTGAAGTTAAAATACTAAAATTATAAACTGGAAATAAAAATAAATAAAACTGAAATAAAAATAAATTAAACCTAGACAGCAATATTTAAAAATATATATATAAAATGACAAAAAAATTTAATTAAAATTAACATGAAAACTAAAAATAACACTATAAAAATAAATAAAATAATGCTGTTGTAAGGTTAATAGTCCATTAAAATATTGTATTGCTCTTTATGTTTATTTTTATTGGTCTTTTCTGTTTTCCATTTTTAATGTTACTGTGATTATGGAGTTGTTTGTTCTAGTTAATAAATGAATGTAGCGCACCTGTGAGTCTCTTCCTCAGCCGGTGTGGAGTCGTGGAGATGAACTGCACCTTCTTTCCCTGAGCAGAACACACTTTATTAATGAGTAAAACACAAACGCATGTACAACCCAGTGACGTGTCGTGAGTTTCACCTTCTGAGGGGTTTTGCTCTGATTGGCTGATTCTGGAGGAACAGAGGAACGAGAGTCAGTCAGTGTGTAAACGGAGAGAGAGAGAGAGAGAGAGAGAGAGAGAGAGAGAGAGAGAGAGAGAGAGAGAGAGAGAGAGAATGAGAACGAACCACAGGATCCAGACGCACTTTTGCTGGTCGTCTCGTTGTTTGTGTCTGACGTGCAGAAGCTCACACTCTTCCCAGGTGTCCCAGCCAGTTCAGACGCTACACACACACACACACAAACTCTTCACCATCATAAGTGTTTTTTTTTGTGTTATTTTACGTTTATTTTGATCATTCGTTTACATACAGTACTCAATGCAATCACAAAGTTTCTTCACAAAAACACAAATATGTACAATTACCTAATGTGTTTTAAATATAAATTGTACTCCAGATTTGTTAAATTGTTTCAAAGTATACCATCATCAGTGTTAGCTGCGTATGAAGAGACTGATGAAGTGTCACTCACCCATCTGAGGCATTTTCATTTATTTATGTGTGTGTGATTGTGTGTGATTGCGTGCGTGCGTGCGTGCGTGCGTGTGTGTGTGTGTGTGTGTGTGTGTGTCACTCACCCATCTGAGCCATTTTATTTTATTTATGTGTGTGTGAGACTGAGTGACTGAGTGAGTGAGTGAGTGAGTGAGAGAGAGAGAGTGTGTCTGTGTGTGTGTGTGTGTGTGTGTGTGTGTGTGTGTGTGTGTGTGTGTGTGTGTGTGTGTGTGTGTGTGTGTGTGTGTGTGTGTGTCACTCACCCATCTGAGCCATTTTATTCCCCCGTTTGATGGTCTGAAATGAGAAGACGGATGATCCGGCAGCGACGACTGTGTTCTCACTCTCATCTAAACAAGCAATCAGACGAACACATCATCATCATCATCATCATCATCATCAAGACAGTGATTCACATCTGCTTCATGACAGGTTTATTCAGTGAACGAGCAGCTGACGTGCTTGAGCTGTTAGTGATGAGTGTGTGTGTTCACCTTGTGATCCGGCGTACAGAACATCCACAAAGTTCTGCTCATTAAACAGCCCTTCTTCATCCTCCTCTTCATCAGCAGATCTTCTGGGTTTCTGAGGGGTTTTCAGGGTCACGAGTGTCTGAACTGATCCATCCGCTGCTTTTACATCTTCAGTGACATAATCATATTCATAATCCAGACACTGACAAAATATATACATGTGTGTGTGTCTGAGTGTGTGTGAGTCTTTGTGTGTGTGTGTGTGTGATGAACATACCATGGTATTACAATCTAATACCACAGTACTATTTCGGTAAATATGATATTTAAATTATGTTTGTGGTAATTTATAGTTTTAATAGTAAAAGTAAAAGCAAAAAGCTGATGGAGTGTACATATAGTTTAGGTAAAACACACAAAAAACGATTTCATGATGAAGTTATTAATGTAAAATGTAAGAAAAACACTTTTACCTTGCTGTTTCTCTACAATATGATCCAAAACATCTTCATCAGACACGAACCGAACCTCTAACGGCTGTTTCTGGGTCATCCTGCAGCTCAGACACGAAACCCCGAACTCAAACTGTAATATCTGTCACACATAAATGATTATTAACATTTGTTTTGATAATAACGCTTCATCTTGCACAAATAGACCTGTTGAAAATCTGTGGTACTGCTGTCGATTCGGCGCCACAGGAACCCACGTGTGACAGGAGGAGGGTCACGTGAGCAGCTCCGGCCAATTAGAATGAGGTTTCGTTGTAAACTACACCTCCCATAATTCCAGGGTCGATTAAAATCGCATTAAAATCTTAGTTAGGATGGGTTTTTTTTCCTAATTGGAAACAACCAAAAGTTTAACTTCTTCCTTAATTGGAATCTGGGATTAAAATGGCCAACGGTTGATCTCCTAAAATTAATTCTAAAAAAAAGTATCGAATCAACGGAAATTAATGTGATTGGTTCATTCAAAGCAACACTGAGAAAAGTAACAGCGATCACGTGATAGTTCATGTTTGCGGATCATTCTTACGGTTGTTTTTATAAATAATAAAAAAAAACAGTTGATAATAATCAATCACTCATAATGAAATCCAAATTAATCGTAATCCAAGTGCTTAAAAGCATAATTAGCGTAAAACTGACATATAAAAATGTGTTTTGCGTCGAAGCTCTAGACAGTTTTTTCCTGAACTCTTCTGCTTCAATTCCTTATAAAGATTCACTGTATTATACGATATTCATTCACTCTGATACAGAAATGTCATTTGACATTCAAATGTCATTGTTCTGACCAGTTTCAATCCAGCCAAGGCGATTTTAAATGTCACTGGAGTGAAATGAAAGATTAAATTCACCCTTTCACATATGAATCAGGTTATTATGAAGAAACTGTTATTGCAAAAAATATAAAAGGGCATACGGGTTCTGTAATCAAAACCAAATGCACAAAAGCCAAAGTCAAATATTGTATAAAACCACCCTAATCAAGTAAACCCATGGTGATTTTAGAAAGTCATATTTGATTAGTAAACAATACTGTGGACCGAATGCATGAGAGCATTTGTTTATTTCAAGAACAAAACAGCTTTAAGCTTCGTGAACCGACAGCTGAATCATGGGTAAAGTCTCATGTAAACAGCAGCTCATTTCTGCATTTGATCCAGTTTCACAGCAGATGCTCAAACTTTGCCTGGAGCTTCTTTGTTAAATTATCTGTGCTGCTCTACAAACACAAATCTGTGACACTGATGACAAATAGAGCCGGAATAAAACCTGAAAACTAGAGTAAAGTTCGTTGGGACAAACTGTGACATTGGCTTGACAAAGCCATGTGGAAGTTTGAAAGTTGTATAAGCTTTAAATTTAGCGTTGGAAAGAGAAAGAAAGACTTTGCTAGCATGAATTAACATGTTTTGCTAGCATGTTTACCAGGTTGCTAGCATGAATTAGCCTGTTTTGCTAGCATGTTTACCAGGTTGCTAGCATGAATTAGCCTGTTGGTAGCATGTTTTCGCACATTGTTTTAACACATTGCTAGAATGAATTAACACGTTTTAGCACGTTGCTAACATAAAATAGCATGTTTTAATAACAATGTTGCTAGCATTTTTTCACAGGTAACATGAATAAGCATGTTATAGCATGTTGCTAACATGTTTTAACACGTTGCTAGCCTACATTAGCATATTGGTAGCATGCTTTAATATTTTTATAACATTATCATGTTGCTAGCATGTTTTCACACATTGTTGACATAAGCATGTTTTAACATTTTGCTATCATACATTAACATGCTTTGCTAACATGTTTTGAGTGTTAAATGTTGCTTGAAAGAATTAACATGTTGCTAGCATGTTAACATTTCTATCATTAATTAACATTCTTGCATATTGTTAACATGAATGAACACATTGCTTGGATTTTTCCTCACATTTCTAACATGCTTAAACATGTTAACAGGAATGATCATGTTGCTAACATGAATTAGCATGTTTATAGCATGAATTAGAATGTTGCGAACATGAATTAACATGTTGCTAACATGGTTTAACATGTTGTTAGCATTAATTAACATGTTGCTAATATGAACCAACATGTCGCTAGCATGTCCTAAGACAGTTGCTAGGCTTTGCCGGTGATAAATTCAAAGTGGATGAAGCTTAAATATAAGAGTTACCGTTTTAAAGTGTTGACCCTCTTAACATTTCAATGAGACGCATCAATTTAAACTGCATTTTTACAGCTGAATCACACAGAAACAGATCCTTAAAGTGAAAATTCATATTTTATTGGTTCCATACATTAATTTAATCAAGGGCAGAAATTAAGAAAAGGAGGTTATTATATCAAACAGGGGCATCTACAAGGTTCAAGGGTTTGTTTCAATTGCAAGTGCAGACCTTTAATTCACTTAAACTGATTCAGCTGGTCAGAAAGAGAGAGAAATCAAAATAGTACAAAAATCGAGTTCAAAGGCTTCAGCATTATTGGGTGTGAGAGAAAAACAAACCAACCAGCGACATGTTAATGGAGTCCAGTGGAACAGTGTGTGTGTGATAACGAAACACAGAAGACATGTCCGGATCTGAAACAAACACAGATTGTGCCCTTGATTTCACTGAATCAGTTTCACACAAATCAAAGAAGGGGAAAGACGAGGTTCATGTGTTTCTCTTTTACACATTAGATCAGAATGGCTTTATGTAACTCTAAGGAGGAATACATCTCAATACAGTTATACAGAACTCTGCTACTACCTTAAATATACAAGCACAAGTACACAAAACTCAACCGAAAGCCCACGCTAAACCACTCTCTTCAAAAAATAACACAAACCAATAGAATCTGAGGGTTGAAATCTTTAAGGACCTTGACGGTTCCGTTACTCCTTGGTTTGCAGCTTTCAACATCGGCAAAAAGAAAAAGAAAAGGCAAATAAAAACATTCTAGGGAAATAGAGGCTGGTATAAAACACGGATAAAATCCTCCAAAACGTGTCTGAGTTGAAACGCTCCTCGTGGGAATCCTCCACCAATCAGAGAGCAGAACACGGCCAGCTCACATTTCACTCCGAAGTCAAAACAAAAAGAGAAATAAGAAATGCATTTTGCTGAAAGATCTCCTGCAAAAACTAATGCAAAGCAACAGAAAAATATTCATTTAAACTGAAAACTAGTTATGATAACACTTTACTTAAAGCATTACAATATTTTCAGAATCCTGGTTGTGTTTTAATGCACTATAATTTCTGAAGGTGTAGCGATGAATCACTGAGCATTATAGCGGGTTACAATTACCATATAAGTTGCAATACAAAACATAATTAATGCATTAAAAATACTTTGATTATGCACTATATAAAGGCTTTAAATAAAATAAAAATTGTTATAATGCATTATAATATTTTCAGAATCCTGGTTATGATTTAATGCATTATAAGGTTATAAGGTGTAGCGATTAATATGTATAACATTACTTGCAATTCAGGGCATAATTAATGTATTAAAAATACTTTAATAATGCACTATATACCAAGGTTTCAAGTAAAATAAACTGAAAATGTTATAATGCATTATAATATTTCAGAATCCTGGTTGTGTTTTAATGCATTACACTTTCTGAAGTTGTGACAATGAATTTATATATATATAATAATAATAATAATGTTGCAATACAAGGCATAATTAATGCATTAAAAACACTTTCATAATGCACAATATATGAATGCTTCAAGTAAAGTGTTGCTGTATTTATACATCACGTGTGTTTTGATTTAAGCTGATTTTAAAATGATAGTTTCTCTCACTGTAATCCAGTGTTACAATTCAAAATCACTGCAGGGAACTACTTTTTAAACATGATTAATATTAAAAATATGCATATTTTTCAACATGCGAAACGCAGTGGTTTTGGGGTGAAACAGGAGCTGGAGGTTTCGTTAGTCTTGTTGGCGGTTTACGTGGTCAGATCTCTCCGTTCCGTCTTAACTTAATCATGTGACTATCTACAGGCTCCTCAGAGGAGTTTCGTCCCCGTAAAACACCAACAAAACCACGAGCTCGGGATAAACCGGTCCTGTGTGTGTCTGATGTCATCTCTGATCCTTCAGGTTCAGTTCCTCTGCTGACAGGAAGAGTCGTTCTGCAGGTAGATGAATGAGTCGATCCTCGACCACGCCTCTTTCTTCCCATTGGACGCTGGGTTGGCCCCGCCCCTCGCGGCACGTAGCCCCCGCCCCCTCTCGGGTCTCACTGAGACGCCTGTGAGGTGGGGTTGTCGTTCTTGCCCTCCTGGCTGGACGGAGGCTTGTTGTTCCAGGGGCTGTTAGCGCCCAGCGCGGGCGAGTTGTTAAAGCTGTCCTCGTCGTCGATGCCGTTAGCGGCGTCAAACTGTGTGTTCTCGAGCCGCGTGATCAAGCGCTCGTCTTCGTCTCCGAACTCGCCGCCCATCAGCGTCGGCTCGCCAACAACCATCACATCCTGAGCAGAGCAACAGAGGAGTTAGCACTCGCGGGGAAACTAAAGGACAGACGTTTTTGGCACACACAAAAAAAATACTAATATATATTTATCCATTCAATTACAATAAATATAAATACAACACAATATTGTTCATTTTATTGTCATCAACAATATGGTTTGATTAAAATAATTTCTTTATTGTCTGTGCGGAGGCGATTCAATTTTATTTATCCATGCATTTTGTTTCTTTATATGCAGCCCAATGTGTGCATTATTTAGGTATTTTATTTTAATTTTTTGTTAGACAATAGATTTTTTGGTAACGCTTTACAATAAGGTCTCATTTGTTAATGAATTAACTAACAGAGAGCAATAGCCTTCGTTAATGTTAGTTAATAAAATATTTTGATTCTTACAATAATAATATTGTCATTGTCACAAGTAATTTTTATTGCCACAGTTAGTTCACAGTGCATTAACTAATGTTAACAGATACAACTTTGGATCTTAAAAATGTCTTATAAAATGTTGAGCTTAACATTAATAAATGCTGTACAAGTATTGTTCATTAATTGTTGGTTCATGTTAACTAATGCTAACAAAATTAAACATTATAAAGTCGTTTGTATTGATGTAAAGCACACTGGTCAACTGGTGTTGAGTTTAGTAGTGCTATAAAATAAATTGACGTTGACCACTTTCTAATAAAGAAAGTTGGCCATAGGAGTGTCAAATTAATTAGAAAATTTCAGGAATCTTACATTGGTTTAAACTAGGCTACTGTATTGTATATGTTTGATTTATGTTGAAGTGTTTGGGACATGGCTTTTAATGGTGAGCCTTTTGTTTATGTATACAGGCTATCAAAGTATATACAAATTTTAATTTAGATTTATCGGCCAATATATCGGTTATCGGCTTTCAAAATGTAAAGAATTATCGGTATCGGCCAAAATTTTCATATCAGTGCATCCAAATTTTTTTTTTTAAACCTTACTAAATATATGCGTTATCTTTAATGTCAAAGTCTGACATTTGATCAAATCAGTTTTAATAAGGGCTGTTATCAATAAAATTTTTGTATTTTTGTAAATTATTAATTTACACTGTAATACTGTAACAAATAATTTTATGAGACTGAGGTATAAACAAAACATTTTTTTTTTAAATCAATAAAAAAAATCAATGATACCTTTATACAATAAACCAATAGGTGGCGGCAAGTGGCCGTCTTCATAAATGAATGAATAATTCATTAAAACAATTAGTTCAAAATACTGAATCATTCAATAACAAAACAGCACTTAGTGATGCTTTTCTTTTGTAACTATTTTCGTCGTTGGAATAGAACAAAACCAGTCAATATTGCGTCTAAATTGTAAGAGACTACATATTAACTAGGCTACTTGTTTATTAAACTATAAATTCAATGTAATATTTGCAATCGTGATATAATAGAACAGCCCTTAGTCGTGTTATGTTACTTAACTATATTATATATTATAAATAAAGGAACTCAACATTTTTACCTCAGCATGTTTCTTCTGTGAGTTTTTTGTGTGAGCTGTTACGCTAATTTGTTTTCATTTTTCCACTAATGTCTCTCTCACATATAGACAGGCAGCACAGCTTCCAGAAATACACTATACATTACCAACCGCTGTTTACACTGACTGTATAAGATCAGAATCAGCTAGCGTTTCGATCGGTCGGGCAAGTAAAACTCTTTCACTTGAAACTTTAAAAAAAATCCTCTTTCCCCGGACAAGCAGACTAGTGTTAATGTCGAGCCCTGTGTTCATTCTCGATGTTTTTCGTGCTGTAAAGATGATCAGGTCACGTGCGCTCGCGCTGCCGTTAGCTTGAACTGAGGCGCTACAGTGATCGCGCAGAAACAGATTGCGACAGCTCGAGATACGTCTATGGTCTCACTCCAATCTCTATTAAATTAGCCAATTGTTATTGTGAAGTTTATTGTGCTTGCAATTTCACCCCTCCCCCCACCTGAAAAAAACTCATCGGATCTACATTCGGATCCATACGGATTGTTTCAAAACGGTGAAATTCACCGAAATTTGCAGGTATGACATAAATCACATTTAAAAGCTTCATATATGTTTTGAATGTGCAGCTCATCGAGGACAGAAAACTGACGTGATGCAGTAAAGCATGTTGCACGTGTTGATGTTGTCAGAAGACTCCTGTGATGTGATTGGTCACTCACCGGCACCTGACTGGACAGTGGGAAACTGTTTGCTGGACTCTTTTTCTTGCTGTTGCTGTTGTTATTTGTTCCTCCGCCTGCGCTCATGGTGCTGCCGCCCGACATCTTGCGCTTCCGTCTCTTACTGGGCGCCTGTCTGGCAGGTTCAGCTGCGAGAGACAACACACACACGTTAAGGCTGGAATACACTACACGACTTTTGTAAATGGTTAAAGAGAAAAGCTGGGCATTATACACTACAGGACTGAGGATCATATATACACTAAACAGAAGCACATGACTTTTGTGATTGGTGTTATTTTTCCGTATTTGTAAGGATTTCCATATTTTTCCACCTGGGAGTGAAGTGAATAGTGAAACACACACACACACGCGTTACAGAAACACCGGCGGGACTGGACACACACACACACGTTACAGAAACACCAGTGGGGCGGGACACACACACACGCATTACAGAAACACCGGCGGGACTGGACACACACACACACACGTTACAGAAACTAGGGATGTGATACAGCCATTTTTGCCGGATCGGGTATCGATCAGACGAGGCCGATCCAAATCCGATATTGTGGGTATACTATTGTGTTATTGTTAAGCCCCAAAAACATTATAAAGCACCATAAAGTTTTCGTGCACTATATTACAAGTGTTCTGAAGCCATTATAGTATAATGTGAGATAGAAATGAACATTTTAGTCATTAAATTCAAGATCAAGTAAACTTTCCCTCCGCAGTGGCTGTCAGTCATTCTTCATTCAGTATTCCGCATCGCGTTCGGTTACGACAGTCAACATGATGAAACCCTATCCAAGATGATTCTATGATACTATTATTATACTTAATCTGTAGATAAAGCTCTATGGTTTCGCATAAAACAACTTTATCTTGTTGGACTTTATTGCTGTAACTTAATCATGTTTCTACTGGATGTCTGTTAGATCACAACACTGGAGTAGATTCCACTATAATTGTTCTTCACGCGCACAGTAACTAAAATTTAAAACTGTTAAAAGAAAAGGCTCAATAAACTATTGCATAGATAGATACTGTATAATACACTACGCATCAATGTCTTTCGTTTGTGCTTTGAACTTTTCAATGCGGACGCTGCGCGCTGTGACTCCATGTTGCTTCATGCGCATCATTCTGCGCTCGGGATGCGCATAAGCGCTCTGTGCCGCACTGTATTGCAGCCTTTCATATCATAATACAGTGACGCAATGAAAGATTATTAATGGCCTTTCTATCATTATGTTGCAACCTCATTAAACAGGTGTGCTATACATTTAAAATATGTCTCAATTGTATAGTAGTATATAGCTATATATCAAATAATTTATCTTTTAGATTTTTGTTAACTTGTTTTTCATGAATGTATTTTACAATACAAAGAGCAATGTGTAACGTTTTACCTGATTTAGTGTTACACTTATTGTGTCTGTTTTTTTCACTAGATGTTCAGATTATACAATTATTGTTGACTTATGCTTTTCTAGACTAAATTTTACTGCTGAATTATCAACTAATCTAATTTATAAAATTTTTGTCATAGATTATGATCATATATTTTTTGGATTTGTTTTTCTTTATAATGAAGTTGTCTGTATTAAGTAGATTGTGTTTAACACACAAAAGAGTGATTATCAGTTCAACACACAGAGAGTTATATAAATTCTACTTAATTTTAAAAAAATACTGTGTTGGTATTGGATCGGCATCGGTATCGGTCGATACTCAGAATTTTTGGTATCGGATCGGATCGATTCTGAAAAAAGTGGTATCGGTGCATCCCTAACAGAAACAGAGGCGGGACTGGACACACACACACACACGCGCGCACACACGCACGCACGCACACACGCACGCACGCACACACGCGTTACAGAAACACAGGCGGGGCGGGACACACACACGCGCGTTACAGAAACACAGGCGGGGCGGGACACACACACACGCGTTACAGAAACACAGGCGGGGCGGGACACACACACGCGCGTTACAGAAACACAGGCGGGGCGGGACACACACACACGCGTTACAGAAACACAGGGGGGACGGGACACACGCGTTACAGAAACACTGACAGGACGGGGCCGCACGCGTTACAGAAACACAGGCGGGACAGGACACACGTGTTACAGAAACACAGGCGGGGCGGGACACACACACACGCGTTACAGAAACACAGGCGGGACGGGACACACGCGTTACAGAAACACCGACAGGACGGGACACGCACGCGTTACAGAAACACCGACAGGACGGGACACGCACGCGTTACAGAAACACAGGCGGGGCGGGACACACACACGCGCGTTATAGAAACACAGGCGGGGCGGGACACACACACGCGCGTTATAGAAACACAGGCGGGGCGGGACACACACACGCGCGTTACAGAAACACCGACAGGACGGGACACGCACGCGTTACAGAAACACAGGCGGGACGGGACACACGCGTTACAGAAACACCGACAGGACGGGACACGCACGCGTTACAGAAACACCGACAGGACGGGACACGCACGCGTTACAGAAACACCGACAGGACGGGACCGCACGCGTTACAGAAACACAGGCGGGACGGGACACGCACGCGTTACAGAAACACCGACAGGACGGGACACGCACGCGTTACAGAAACACCGACAGGACGGGACACACACACGTTACAGAAACACCGACAGGACGGGACACGCACGCGTTACAGAAACACAGGCGGGACGGGACGGGACACGCGTTACAGAAACACCGACAGGACGGGACACACACACGTTACAGAAACACCGACAGGACGGGACACGCACGCGTTACAGAAACACCGACAGGACGGGACACACACGCGTTACAGAAACACAGGCGGGACGGGACACACACGCGTTACAGAAACACCGACAGGACGGGACACGCACGCGTTACAGAAACACCGACAAGACGGGACACGCACGCGTTACAGAAACACAGGCGGGACGGGACACGCACGCGTTACAGAAACACCGACAGGACGGGACACGCACGCGTTACAGAAACACCGACAGGACGGGACACGCACGCGTTACAGAAACACCGACAGGACGGGACACGCACGCGTTACAGAAACACCGACAGGACGGGACACGCACGCGTTACAGAAACACCGACAGGACGGGACACGCACGCGTTACAGAAACACAGACAGGACGGGACACGCACGCGTTACAGAAACACCGACAGGACGGGACACGCACGCGTTACAGAAACACCGACAGGACGGGACACGCACGCGTTACAGAAACACCGACAGGACGGGACACGCACGCGTTACAGAAACACCGACAGGACGGGACACACGCGTTACAGAAACACAGGCGGGACGGGACACGCACGCGTTACAGAAACACCGACAGGACGGGACACGCACGCGTTACAGAAACACCGACAGGACGGGACACACACACGTTACAGAAACACCGACAGGACGGGACACGCACGCGTTACAGAAACACAGGCGGGACGGGACACACGCGTTACAGAAACACCGACAGGACGGGACACACACACGTTACAGAAACACCGACAGGACGGGACACGCACGCGTTACAGAAACACCGACAGGACGGGACACGCACGCGTTACAGAAACACAGGCGGGACGGGACACACACGCGTTACAGAAACACCGACAGGACGGGACACGCACGCGTTACAGAAACACCGACAGGACGGGACACGCACGCGTTACAGAAACACCGACAGGACGGGACACGCACGCGTTACAGAAACACAGGCGGGACGGGACACACGCGTTACAGAAACACCGACAGGACGGGACACGCACGCGTTACAGAAACACCGACAGGACGGGACACGCACGCGTTACAGAAACACCGACAGGACGGGACACGCACGCGTTACAGAAACACCGACAGGACGGGACACGCACGCGTTACAGAAACACAGGCGGGACGGGACACACGCGTTACAGAAACACCGACAGGACGGGACACGCACGCGTTACAGAAACACCGACAGGACGGGACACGCACGCGTTACAGAAACACAGGCGGGACGGGACACACGTGTTACAGAAACACCGACAGGACGGGACACGCACGCGTTACAGAAACACCGACAGGACGGGACACGCACGCGTTACAGAAACACCGACAGGACGGGACACACACACACGCGTTACAGAAACACAGGCGGGACGGGACACACGCGTTACAGAAACACCGACAGGACGGGACACGCACGCGTTACAGAAACACCGACAGGACGGGACACGCACGCGTTACAGAAACACCGACAGGACGGGACACGCACGCGTTACAGAAACACCGACAGGACGGGACACACGCGTTACAGAAACACAGGCGGGACGGGACACGCACGCGTTACAGAAACACCGACAGGACGGGACACGCACGCGTTACAGAAACACCGACAGGACGGGACACACGCGTTACAGAAACACCGACAGGACGGGACACGCACGCGTTACAGAAACACCGACAGGACGGGACACGCACGCGTTACAGAAACACCGACAGGACGGGACACGCACGCGTTACAGAAACACCGACAGGACGGGACACACGCGTTACAGAAACACCGACAGGACGGGACACGCACGCGTTACAGAAACACCGACAGGACGGGACACGCACGCGTTACAGAAACACCGACAGGACGGGACACGCACGCGTTACAGAAACACCGACAGGACGGGACACGCACGCGTTACAGAAACACCGACAGGACGGGACACGCACGCGTTACAGAAACACCGACAGGACGGGACACACGCGTTACAGAAACACCGACAGGACGGGACACGCACGCGTTACAGAAACACCGACAGGACGGGACACGCACGCGTTACAGAAACACCGACAGGACGGGACACGCACGCGTTACAGAAACACCGACAGGACGGGACACGCACGCGTTACAGAAACACAGGCGGGACGGGACACACGCGTTACAGAAACACCGACAGGACGGGACACGCACGCGTTACAGAAACACCGACAGGACGGGACCGCACGCGTTACAGAAACACAGGCGGGGCGGGACACACACACGCGCGTTACAGAAACACAGGCGGGGCGGGACACACACACACGCGTTACAGAAACACAGGCGGGACGGGACACACGCGTTACAGAAACACCGACAGGACGGGACACGCACGCGTTACAGAAACACCGACAGGACGGGACACGCACGCGTTACAGAAACACAGGCGGGACGGGACACGCACGCGTTACAGAAACACCGACAGGACGGGACACGCACGCGTTACAGAAACACCGACAGGACGGGACACACACACGTTACAGAAACACCGATAGGACTGGACACACACGCGCGTCCTGCCGGTGTTTCTGTAACACGTGCGTGTGTCCAGTCCTGCCGGTGTTTCTGTAACACGTGCGTGTGTCCAGTCCTGCCGGCGTTTCTGTAACACACGCGCGTGTGTTACAGAAACACTGGCGGGTGAACAGAATAGTCGGTTCCTCACCTGGTGGAGCCACCATCCTCTGCCACTTCTGGAACAGACACGTCTTCAGACAGTCTCGGGGACTCAGACTGTACGTCTTGTGCCTGGACATCAGCTCCTGCATGGGCTCCAGGATTACACACAACTGAGACACACACACACACACACAACAAGAGAAGTTACTCTACTGCTGAATGAAAGCAGATACATACTTCATCCTCAAAAATGGAGCTATCTGAAGATGCTCTCCCAGAAGGACACATTTGAAAACAGTATTTTTGCATTGTAGTGTGGACTAAAAAAAGGTATTCGAATGTTTAGTCATGTGACGAATATTGCACCCATAGATGTGTTTATACTGGTATGAGCCTGCTACGTGCTGTTCAGTGTCACGGTTAGTGTGTTTACATGCACGTTCTTAACCCAATTATGCTTTACCAGATAACGCATAAACGCGTTAACCAGTTTTTCTTTATTAGAGTAAAGTCATAAATGAGTTAATCATCTAGATGCAAACACATTAACCCACGTTTGTTGCTTGATTTAAAGTCACAACTGACATAAATTGAATACTGGGTGTCAGATAAATGAATGATTAGGTTTTAACGTCACCACCAGGAAATAACCTGATTTATTAAAGTCCCCCTGTGGTGAAAATCCAGCTTTTAATGTTATTTATGTCTATGTGATGTGTTTAATGTGCTTTAAGACAAACCATGTGTAAATTCATAAGTCGACAGCATTGCTGAGTATTTTCTCCTTAAAACTGCAGTGAACCAAAGACAGTCTCAAAAACACGCTTTGAAATCGCTGGTGTTTCTGACGTCACAAAATACCTTGTAACCAATCAGATCAACGTGTGATCGTCAACGAGTGGATCTCTGAGTGAGTGGAGGCGGGGCTCATTTGCATATTTATAGAGCCGCACATACTAAATGAGGCAAGGGTGTCGAGTTACACTCAAGCTACTTTAAGGCATGATGACTTTTTTCCCCAAGGAAAAAACTTTTAAAAAATATATAATTTTGGTGATAAAGATGAGTTTTAAGAGATACAATTATTGACTACAGGGAGACTTTAAAAAAAAGTCTTGTAAACACAGTTTACTTGCATTGTCGGGTTACTGGCTTGCATGTAAACTGGGACAACGGGTTTTTCAGCATATTGGTGTGCTAAATATAAATGCTACTTTGTACAATCTTCATATTGCATTCCTGCTAAGATGACAGAAAAATTAACTTGCAATTGCTGTCCTGCAGCAAATCATGAGAGCAACTACACAGTTTAGACACACATGGAATAGCGCCTGGATGCACCAGCAAGTAGCGGGACATTTTGTTGATAAAATGATCGTGATCGAGGAACAGCGCAAGAACTTTATTATGTCTGGTCTCTCTGTATCATCACAGTGTGCTTTAATCACATTTTACGCAAACGCTGTAAGAGTATTCTAGCGCGTTCTGACATTTCAGTGTCAGGGTTTCTGCCTAAAGTCAAATTTAAGGCTTTTAAGACCTGAAGAAATAAAAATTAATACTGTACATAGGAGGTGTGCAATACTGACAAAAACATTTATCTCGATATTTTCAAAGTTTTGTTGATAACATAATTAGATGATATTTTGCTGAGTGTGTTTTTGTGTTGGTACCATGGCTGGTTTAGACACCTGACTTACAAAGACATTAATATTTTTCATATTCTATGCGGTGGTCAGTTCACAGCAGTGACAGAAATTAACTTTTTTATTAAGGGGCAATATTTGCCATAAATTGATTTCCAGGGGCATTTTTACCTAGGTTATATAAAGGCATTTCTTCCAGACGTATTAGATGCATGCATCACCTTTTATGTCAAATTCAACTCAATTAGAATAATAGCACCGTATTCGGCTGTTACCAATCAAAGAAATCATTATCAACAAAGTGCATCTTTGCAGCGCAGAAGCGGCATCAGAAGTGGCATTAATATATATACAATGCATTTAAAATTGTTTTTATTATTCAATATTTAAATATACAATTTTTTTTAATTAAAGGGTATTTTAAATATGAAACTAAAACCGGTAAAGTTTAATTTGATATTCAGATACATCAAAGTTAAAGTAAAAGAAAAAATACTTTTTAATGGCCTTAAATTTAAAAAAAGCTAATTTAAGACTTTAAGGATCTGTGAGTGAGAAACACGCTTTGAGTATTTTGAAACTACAGTAGTCAACATTTAAAGTGGATCAAAACCTTTCACCAAACTCATACATGAGTTTTGAACAATACCCGTTCTTGTCCGATTAACTTTTTTGATCCACTTCAGAAGTTGACTACTGTAAATGCTGTTTTCAAATGCATCCAGATTAATGCATAGGAAGCCAGTGTTGTGTTCGTACTCTGAGGTAGTTGAGGGTGGAGTTCGACAGGCCGCATCTGGTGATGTTTTTGGACAGCTGATCCAACATCTGCGGGTCTTGTGCCTGAGACGTAAACAAAAGCACAGATCATCAGGTATGAAACATCAGATATAAAAACAAACATGTAATTCTACTTTGAGATCCAGGAGGAGGAACTGACATGCATGGCCAAGATGCTGCGGGGAATGAGTTCTCTGTGCTGCCGGATGCTGAAATGCCATGTCTTTATTCTCATCATGTCATCAAACATGAACTCCAGGTAGAGACGGCCCTCCACACACACCTGAGAAGACCAGCAGAGTTAAACACACACACACACACACACACACACACACACACACTGTGGAATGGTTTACCTCATTACATCCGGCAGTGTTCCACTCTTAAGGAGTTTAAACGACATTTAAAATCATATTATTTTATTCTGGAGTTTGATCATACATGAGTGTTGTGTTAGTGGTCTAACGGGTTTTTATTAATGCCTCATTGATTCTCTGGTTTTATCTTTGATTGTGTTGTAATGATATAGAATTTGAATGCGATTTTACGATTATTACGCTTTGCCCCATTTACAGCACTGCGGGTCAACTGTTGTTGTATTAATATGTGCTTTATAAATAAACTGAACATTGAACACACGCACATATACATATCAAAAAGGTTGCATTAAACAACACACACACCTGCGTGAACATGGGTTTGCCGTTCTGCGTGACCATAGTACACTGATCACAGTCCAGAGACACAAAGTTGTTGTGGAAAGACTCTTTCGGGTGTTTCAGGACGTAGTAGAGCTCGTTGGCGCCGCCCTCAAACACACTCCTGAAGTAACGAGGAATCAGCGTCCGACCGATCGCTGAAGAGAGATGATAATGCATCCGTCAGAAAAACAAATCAATTCAATTCTCAAGTGTCAGGAAAATCTTTAACTGAAAGTAATGATGAGCAGCACAATATTAATGTGGACTTATTTAAAATGTTCTATGAATAACTAAAACCTCATTTACAGCAGATGATGTTTGTGATCGCAGGTTATCCGCAGTAAATACAGATGCAAACACTAAACGGGTGTGCGTTGCCCGAAAGCATCGTTAGCCAACTATGTTCGCAAGTTTCGTCGTTATCAGCAGTTCAACGAGTCGTGTTTCCCGAAACCATCGTTCTAACGAACATTCGCAAACACCATCGCACAGTCGTGTGTTTGAGCGACAGATCTCGAGCTGCGGTTAGAAGCAGATTCATGTTTGCATGACATGTGACTCAATAAATCCTGATCTTGAGCAAAATCAGCAAGCTCACATTCAATACAATCATATCTTTTATTTAGAATACATACTGATGTCATTTACATCTTTTAGTTTGTCAAGAGATTTAAAGAGTTGTTTGTGAAGAGTGCGCGTGTGTGAACGAGCTCGAGTGCGTAAGAACGAGTCTATGATCGAATCTGGAAATAAAGCAAAATAACTGAGAAAAATTAGAATTATTCCTCAGATGTCATGTCTGTAATTTACAGCAAAACATCTCGCATTAATTCGATCTCAAACAGATTCATTAAAAGAAGTAATTACTCCTCCATCTGCGTGACATCATTAACCATCAATAATCATTAATCATTAATGTCGAGTCTGTGATGAGACAGAAAATAACTCTTTTTATTTTATTACATTGAGTCAGAAGGAGAGACAGACACATATGTTCATATCAGGTCTTATTGTCTGATATGTGATACTCACTGTATCGTTTAGGACCGTCCTCCAGACAAAACGTGATGGTGAGCATAGCATCATCCTCAAAGAATTCGGTAGTGAAAGCGTCCCACCAGAGATTATCACACTCCTGAGAGAGAAAGATTCAGTATGAAAGAGCTTTCTGAAATCATTCATTCAGCTGATGTTATAGGTTTTATGTCACGCATGTAAAAAACATCTTAAACTTTTAAAATGTTGCTCATAGTTAAGCATGAAACACACAGAACATCAAACTCACCTCCGTCCAGTTCTGAAGCCGTTTGTTGAGTTCAAATATCCTGTAGTCTGTCTGATTCCCATAAGGTGTGTGTCTCCTGAGACAGAGAGTGTGTTAATACTCAGACATACACTGACACTTTATATGCTTTAATACAATCATTCTAGTGCTTTTAATAATAAATATCCTAATACAGCATCTGTATGTGTTTTAATCCAAGCGTATTAATCCTGTAATTCTACTGTATTATATTTGATACACACCATTTTCATTTCAAATCATAAGGTTGCCCTACAAATAAAGCTGATCCGTCAGTTTGACTTAATGAGCTATCAGTTTTCTTTCATGTTTTATCTAAGAATAACATCAGAATAACGTAACACTTGGTATTTTAACGTGACATGTTATAACAAGAATATCTATAGTAGGAGCTCTGCATTCTTTTCCTCATGATTATTTTCTTTTTTACTTTTGAATTTCGCTGTAATAGTATGATAAAGGTCAACATATACTGCACATTTGTTGTCTGTTCTCCCGATTTAATTTACGATGTAGCCTATACCAATTCACTGGAATACTCCCCAAATCCTGCACGTCTCTTTCCAGGTTTGGTTTCACAGGTAAATTTACAATTTATTATCTGTCAAAATGACTGAAATCACTTTAAAATAGTATCACGCAATGCTGAAGTAAAGCATTTTTTTATTATTAAGGCAACGTATGTAACATAATACAGATTACCGCCGATTTTGCTGTGGAAAGATACTTTTTCATAGATTATTCATGGTATGTTGAAAGTACCTTGTTTACGCTTTTACACTTTGAAAATGTCCTTTTAATGTTCAATGGTTGAAGGGTTCGTAGAATAATGTAATGTCATCGTACACGGTTTAAAAATATATTATTGCGTCCAGAGCTACAGCTTAACGGAAGTTACACCCATAATTCGCGCAAAGCGTCATGGGGCACAGGAATACTGTGGATACATTTTATGTAAGTATCTGCTATAAAGATCTCACTGATTTACATGACAAGCATCAGAATTTCAGCACTTTCAGTGCATATAAATATCAGCATCTGCAGCAAATATCATATTTTTGCTCAGTTTGAGTCTCTGAATAAAATTAAGGTGTTTTTTCCTCCATATTCTCACTATATGAGTCTGATGCATCAAATTTGATCTATAAAAAAAACACAAGCAAACGTTTTTAAACATATTTGGTCTAAAGGTTAAATTAACGGTTTAATAACTAATTTTTTGGACTATTATTCATATGTCAGGCTTTCCAGGTTTAAAGTCCTCACCCGATGCCCGGCTCCAGGTATGTGGGGGGGTACATGGGCGTCGGGCTGCAGAAACAAGACAGAAAACAAGAAGACCATAATGTCAAACCTCATAACATACTTTAAAAAGTGCTATAAAACTTTTGGACAGAGATTTCAGTTTTCAATTTTTACATCCTTCATGATATTACAGAAGAAATGGTCTTATTTTTGCTTTCTAAACACTGATTCTTATTTTTTTAGATAACACAGTGAAAATCATGTACATGCTTGGAAAAGGTCATATCCACAAATCTAAATTTACAGCTTCAAAACCAAAATTGATTGTCTTTTGCTGTGAATTAAAAAGTCGTACTGATTCCCTATGTAAATTTAAAAGAAATAAAAAGCAATTAAAACCTCCCAGATATTAAATACAATTATAAAGTCACCTCTGAACCCACTTGAGTCAAAACGGTAATGCAAATGTATTTCTTTGCTTGCCAATTTATTTAATAATTTTATTTATTATCTGTTTAAATGTCAATACTCTATGTGTAATTTCAAATGTCAGTAGGATTTATGTTAATGGAAAAAAAAATGTTGTTACTTTTTAAAATGTTAATAAATAAATAAAAAACAGACAGGAAGACAGTCGTTTTCTGCATTTTATCAGCATGCCACAGTAGATTTGACACCCACTAGACTTTACAGCCCTGCCACAATGGAAACCACACCCTCTTCCTTGAATACAGTCTAATCCTGGACACTGACTGACAGATCGTGGGATGAGCACTTCGTGTTCCAGTATCTGACAGAGACAAGCGCTGATGCAGCTCTTCTGTCCACAGGAACGCGCAGCATCCAAACAGACACTGAACCTCACAGTCATTCTTTTTCATTCACAGTAGTTTTTTCTGTAGCTCAAACCGTAAGGGCTTGCAACGCCATGGTAATGGGTTCGATTCCCAGGGAAAACAAGAACTAATAAGAATGTAAAAAATGTGTACCTTGAAATGCAATGTAAGTCACTTTGGATAAAAGCGTCTGCCAAATACATAAATGTAAATCTTTAGTACTCAAAAATATACTTATAGTATCCCTTGACTTACAGGGTTTCTAAAATCAAATTGAATGCCTTTAATGACCCACACGAATGAAATTAGTATCCGTGTGTCCATTCAGAAAAGCATGATACAATCTGAGAATCTTAACTTTCAATGAGGATGACTTAGAATGTCTTAGCAAAATAGCAAGTTTAAAATAGTCAACACATTTTATTTTTATATGCATATAGTTGGAGTGATCAAGCAACATCAGCAATATTACACTGAATTTGATGGCAGATAAAGTTTACTCTGTAAGTGATAAGTCGTAAGACTGTATACCGTATCTTTTAAATGTCCCTCTAGTTTGAACTTGCCGCGCTAGCAACTGCTCTCTCCGCGGAAGCTTTGCGTAATAAAATATTTTGACTCAATATTTCCTGTCTAATTATTTACTTGTGGCAAGAATCCATTTACATTAACGCATTTGGCAGACGCTTTTATCCAAAGCTACTTACATTGCATTTCAAGGTACACAATTACATTTTTATCAGTTCTTGCTTTCCCTGGGAATCAAACCCATGACCTTGGCGTTACAAGAGCTAACGCTCTACTGTTTGAGCTCCAGGAAAGTATCCGTGTAATAAGCGGGATAATGTAGATCCAGCCGGTTGTTATCTCAGAATAAACCCCCCTCAGGCTGATGGAAGACCTGAACCTGATCACCCTGACGGGTTTATTCTGAGATAACAACCAGCTGAATGTACATTATCCCTTATTTACATCCCTTTACCATTTACTTTGAGCTTGTAGCAATGTACTCTGAATGATACAGGTGATTCTGCCATCACTTTTTTGACTCAGGTGGCCCAAATTACTGCCCAGTGTGTGAATATTACAGTGGCTGATACAGTGATTAATCTCAGCTCACCCCACGTCTCGGTCCAGCATGGTGCCGGGGTGGAAGGGGGGGAAAGCACTTCCGTTGGGGGGCTCCTTTGGAGAGTACAGCTTGAACGACTTGGAGGAACAGCCTGAGCAGAGAGAGAAAGAGAGAAATGATTCGACACATCAGTCAAACATCAGGAGAGTTTAATGACATCACTTTCATCATCATATTAGAATGATTTCTCAAGGATGATGCTGAAAATTCAGCTTTGATCACAGGAATAAATCACACTTCACTATATATTCACAATGAAAACAGCTGATTTACACTGGAATAATATTTCACTGTTTTTACTATATTTTGATTAAAGTGGCATTCGGCAACTATTTCACCTTAATAAAACCTGGTTTAATAACCTGTTCTGGTAAGAATGGTGGCTTTCCCCGCTCCCCCCAACGTTCCTAGGCGGAAAACCAACCTTGCAACATGAGGATTAACGTCCCGGTGTATTAGAAAAAGGAAGTCTCGTGAGAAGCGAGAATGAGCGAGAAACACAAACTGCTTTATGGCAATTCGACATAAACACACACTCCGCCCTCAATGTGTATGATGTATTACACACCTCGGTAGACACAGCTCCACACGATAAAGTTGGCCAGCTCCGATAATAACAAATGCACATGAGCAGCGGTAGAAATGGGGAGGAGGGGCCGCAAGTGAGGTTTTTTTACGACATTGTTGTGAAATATACGCCTAACAGCTGTAGGGGGAGCTCGCTGAGAAAACATGCGACAACAAAAGTGAAAATCAGCAAAGAAACAGCTAGAGTTGCTGAATGCCCCTTTAAATTAATGTAGCCTTGGTGAGCAGAAGAGACTTGTTTCAAAAACATTTAAAAACAATAATTATTCCAAACTTTTGACCGGTAGTGCCGGTAGTTGGTCAGTGATCCAGAGGCGCTAAAACCCAGAGATGTTGATTTGACTTTTGGGAAAAGAGTGAATGTATAATGTGTGTACACATGTTTTTCTATCCCGGTGGGGACTTAAACCTAAATGCACACAAACTCATGTGTGTGTGTGATGGCTAGGGTTAGTGTGTACGTGTGTGTGTGTTGGGTAGGTTTAGGGGTAGGGTTAGTGTGTGTGTGTGTGTGTGTGTGTGTGTGTGTGTGTGTGTGTGTGTGTGTGTGTGTGTGTGTGTGTTGGGTAGGTTTAGGGGTAGGGTTAGTGTGTGTGTGTGTGTTGGGTAGGTTTAGGGGTAGGGTTAGTGTGTGTGTGTGTGTGTGTGTGTGTGTGTGTGTGTGTGTGTGTGTGTGTGTGTGTGTGTGTGTGTTAGTACAGCGACAGTCTCTCACACTCGAGCAGTAAAGACCCTCCATAAACCCAGCGCAGGGGTCGGAGGTCAGCCACACCCCTAACCCTCTCCATCCCGCCAATTAAACACATCTATGACACGATGCATTCAGCCACAATGAGGTCACGACCCCTGTTGTCGCGGAAACAGCTCCGCCTCATAATGACGGCTTGACATGTCTCGCAAATAAATCAGAGAGCGGTCAACATCACGGGCGCATCGTAAAATGGAGGGTTATACGAACAGGAAGACGCTCTCTAATTGATTTATACAAACAATACAAGAATGAAGGTGAAAAAGAACATTTGCTCAATTCAGAGTAACATTCAAAATCACGACAAACAACTACTGGATTCTGGATTATATATATATAGCATATATATATATATATATATATATAAAAATACACACACATACATGCAAACATACACGCTAAATAAATCATTTATACCATCGTTATATATTGCCCAGCCCTAAAATTTGCTTTGTTAAAACATTAAAGCATTATAAACATGACAATAAGACTATCTGTAAAGCTGCTTTAAAATGTGTATTGTGAAAAGCACTAAAATAATTATGATTTGACTAAAAAAGGCAGCTTTCGGCTATTTCTGGATGTTAAATCAAACTTTAACATTATTTAGGCTACCTAGTAGTTGCTTTTAACCAAAGTGACTTACAAATGGCATTGAAACATTACCAGACAATGACGCATGTGTTTGATGAGAAACATGAAGCATGCTGAAGCAAATCTGACTAAACGAAACCAACAAACACCGGTACAATGAAGTATATTCCTGAAGTTTAAAGCTAATAAGCGCCTGCTCTCGAGCTCAATGTAAACAACCGATTAAACGTCTACGATCAGATGTCGGACAGTTTCTCTTCACGCATCTGCAATCTGAAAGGCAGCATGATTTCCACGGGTGTAACAATATGTCGTGACATAGGCTAATATGTGTGGATAGTTTTACTGTCAGTACTACATTAAACTACTAGGCTATTTATAATGTATAATAATGCAATGGGGGAATATAAGTGGGTCCTGATAATGCCAAATGTCTGAATTTTTTGACATTATTTTTAATAAATCTAGTCAATGACAGAGTTCAAGCATATTCATCTAAAATAATTCTGTTTTCAGCTTCAGAATCATGAATATTGTTATTCTGGTGTCTCTATTGTCCTGCATTGGGTTTCCAGCACCAAGTCTATTCATTTACACACACAATATAATATCAAATTTAGCATTTTAAATCAACAGTACGTTTTGTGTTAACCTTTTATCATATGTCTCGGAGTATCACGATAATATCGTATTGGGATATGTATCGAATCGTGACATGAGGGTCTCGTTACACCGCTAATGCTTTCATCTAATCCTGGTTGTTTTCATGGATCAGACACCCGATAAACACACTTGACCCCAACAACAAAACTGACCTGGAGAAAAGCATCCATCCGAAAGACTTCTTTGCTCATATATATATGTGTGTGTGTGTGTTCCCTAGAGAGAGACAACTGAAAGATTCAGAGCAAAACACTGGACAGTGCAAACAATCTCACGCTTAGAAAGTCTCCCGAAATCAGAGCGCATCCTTCATTAAACATTCATAACACACAGTCTTCGAGCCATTAAATATTCACTGGACACAGTTTAGTCCAGTCCAACACAAATCCCTTCTTAAACGGGCAACAACACCTTTCCAGTTCACAGGTCAGAGATGAATAAAACACATTAGTTATATTCAGATTAAAGCAGGATTAAAGAAATCAGCATTTTTTCCAGTTCAGCCACTAAGCGAGTAAATAAAACGTGAGCACCAGATATTAAGAGCGTCCCATTAAGAGTTATAATTCAACTGCTGCTTAATGACTTTCTAAATCAAATCAAACAACAAACTTCCCATGCAGTAAATTGCTTTCTTGAAAACATCATCTCTCGGTCTCTCACATTACTTTAGGCTACAATGTGGCCATAATCTAATTCCCATCTAAACGTGCCACATGATAAGTCGAGTGCTTATAGGACAGATCTCAACATACAAACTACATACAGTTGACTTTATGCCTGACATGACAGGATAATGGTCCATCGCATGTGAAAAGTGGGAAACGATGATCATATGATCTGCTAATGAGTGTTTTCACCACAACACCACAGAGACCCTCGAGACGATGCTGATGGCTTCCAGTAAATGGAAATTACTGCGAATTAACAGGAAAACACTTGAGAGCTACTTTACAGAGTCGACAGCTGCTGATACAGGAATCTCTCACCATTATCGTTACACAAACATTAATACAGTCTTACAGGAGCAAAGCACATCTCTCTCCAAACATCACGTCAAAATGCATCGTGATTATTTATAAATGGCTTTATGAAACGCAGCAGGACAGATTAAACATCATGCATGTGTATAAAACCTGAAATAAAGAGTTGAATGACGAATTGAGGAAATATATAATGTTATATAAGAGACACCTAGAGTTTAAGACGTTTTAAACATGTATATCAACCTCTCAACAAGTAAAATGCAGTTTAAAGTGTTTGCTCGTGAAACAAACAGAAAGTGAGTGTTTTCATTGTGAATAAACAGCAGATTGTCTGGTCATGAGACCCACAGATCAGTGTGTTTACACTACATTATTACACACACACATTCAGAACTACAACGCGTTTAGTGAGAGATCATAATCTGACAGACTTTAAAAGGGAAAACTGACATTACAGATTTAAATGAGGATGATTATTTATAAATAAAAGCCTAGTGATGAGGCCCGAGGCTACGTGCTAATGCTAACAGCTCAATAAAACACCGACATGAACCAAAGAACCATTGAAATAAAACACCAAAACAAGATCTAATAAAACAGTAAAACATGTCAACATGAAAGTCAACAATGAAATTAAAATAAACCCCCTCAGTCTGTTAAAATAATAGTTAAATGTCCCATTGAAGCGGTGTAAATAAACCCCCTCAGCTTTACCTGAAACACTGACGTAACGGAGGATCGACCGACTCCAAACGGGCTTTATGTTTTCCCGGGACACGGGAAATCATGAAAATCGGTGTAAAACCATGAGAAACGTCGGTTATTGAGGTAGAATCGTCCGGTTTAACTCGCGCGAGGCCTCGAGCTGAAGGTCCCGCGGCGCTCGTGCTCGATGAACCCGCGCCTCAAGAGTCTTTGTGTTCACGCGCTGAGCGAACAATAGACGCGCGCAGGCCCGACTGATGCTCGCTCGCTCTCTCTCTCTCTCTCTCTCTCTCTCTCTCTCTCTCTCTCTCTCTCTCTCTCTCTCTCTCTCTCTCTCTCTCTCTCTCTCTCTCTCGCTCTCTCTCTCTCTCTCTCTCTCTCTCTCTCTCTCTCTCTCTCTCTCTATCTCTATCTATCTCTCTCCTCTCACTCTCTGTCTCTCTCCGTCTCTCTCTCTCTCTCTCTCTCTCTCGCTCTCTCTCTCTCTCTCTCTCTCTCTCTCTCTCTCTCTCTCTCTCTCTCTCGCTCTCTCTCTTCTCTCTCTCTCTGTCTCTCTCTCTCTCTCTCTCTCGCTCTCTCTCTCTCTCTCTCTCTCTCTCTCTCTCTCTCTCTCTCTCTCTCTCTCGCTCTCTCTCTCTCTCTCTCTCTCTCTCTCTCTCGCTCTCTCTCTCTCTCTCTCTCTCTCTCTCTCTCTCTCTCTCGCTCTCTCTCTCTCTCTCTCTCTCTGTCTCTCTCTCTCTCTCTCTCTCTCTCTCTCTCTCTCTCTCTCTCTCTATCTCTATCTATCTCTCTCTCTCACTCTCTCCAATCACTCTCTCTCTCTCTCTCTCTCTCTCGCTCTCTCTCTCTCTCTCTCTCTCTGTCTCTCTCTCTCTCTCTCTCTCTCTCTCTCTCTCTCTCTCTCTCTATCTCTCGCTCTCTCTCTCGCTCTCTCTCTCTCTCTCTCTCTCTCTCGCTCTCTCTCTCTCTCTCTCTCTCTCTCTCTCGCTCTCTCTCTCTCTCTCTCTCTCTGTCTCTCTCTCTCTCTCTCTCTCTCTCTCTCTCTCTCTCTCTCTATCTCTATCTATCTCTCTCCTCTCACTCTCTCCCAATCACTCTCTCTCTTTCTCTCAATAAATAAATACATATATAAATAAATATACACATATATAAATATATACATATATATATAAATAAATACACACACACACACACAGATATATATATATATACTTTCTTTTATTTATTATACATAACATTTTTTAATAATTTGATACTAATAATTAATTTTTTAATACTAAATCATATATGATTTTTTTTGTATTATAAATTAGTTTCTTTCTCATAAAGAGGCAGATTGATCTATATTCCCATAATAACGCTTATGCTGCAGACGAGTGCTAATATGCATTATGTGCTTCTCTGATCTCAGACTCAGTTCGATGTAATCCACTTTATTTGCATGATAAACATTTACATAAAGCTCCTCTCCTTCCCCATAAGCACATCATCTCACATCTCTCTCTGTCATCACGTATCGACCAGTAAAGAAGTAAATCAAGAGCCGAGAGCATCTTATATGAAGATCAGTTTACAGGCTTTTAATGCTCATCTCGAGCAATGCTTCAAAACAAGATTTACGTGCACTCGCATTTGCAGCCTTTTCAAACGCAATATAAAAGAGTTATTAACAACATAACATGCATATTCTGAGGAGATTAGCATAATTGGGCTTGTCAAAACAAATCAATGATTCAATTACACATGCAAGCATCTCAATTGCATTAGTCCACTTCATAGTCTGATGCTCCTCGACTGACAAGCGCCCGATAGATGACAATTATACAGCTGGGAATTTCAAATAATCAATAGTGACGAGGTCGATGCTAAGCCACTTAACGCAGAGGCTAATCAATGACGACATTATAGACTGACAAATAATCCAGATTCACGTCATGTTGTTAAAGATGCCAACATGTTTGGGTGGGGGATGAGAAACTGACCGTTTCTCTAGAGAGAGTGTGTGTGTGTGTGTGTGTGTGTGTGTGTGTTCATATTACATGTGCTCGCTCAAAACACAACCATACAAACAGGCACATAAAAATACACTACAGCCAAAAGTTTTGGCTCGGTTTTTAAAAGAAGTCTCTTCTGCTCACCAAAGCTGCATTTATTTGATTAAAAATACAAACAAACAAAAACAATCTTTTATAACATTATAAATGTCTTTACTGTCACTTTTGGTCAATTTAACTCACCCTTGATGAATAAAAGTATTGATTTCTTTCCCCCAAAAAACAAAACAAAAAAATCTTACTGACCCCAAGCTCTTGAACGGTAGTGTTTAATGTTATAAAAGCTTATATTTCAGATAAATGCTGTTCTTTTGAACTTTATATTCATCAAAGAATCCTGAAATAAAAATGTAAATGTTTCATCATATTTATAGTGATTTCTGAATGATCATGTGACACTGAAGACTGGAGTAATGATGCTGAAAATTCACAGGAATAAATTACACTTTACTATATATTCACATAGAAAACAGCTGATTTACATTATAATAATATTTCACTGTTTTTACTGTATTTTTGTATATTTCTAATCAAATAAATGCAGCCTTGGTGAGAGTTTAAAACATTAAAAATCTTA
>NW_027508923.1:2500-20000 GCF_051911475.1 Siphateles boraxobius | reverse complement strand
AGCACCCCCCACGCCCGGAGCATGGAGCCCCAACTCGGCTTACTTTTCGAGTTAGGTCCGGTCAAAGTTCAGAATTTGAGGTGGCATATCTCTGGAGCCAAGCCGAGTTGGGGCTCCATACGCGGGGCACAGGGGGGTGTCCTCGAGCACCCCCCACGCCCAGAGTATGGAGCCCCAACTCGGCTTACTTTTCGAGTTAGGTCCGGTCAAAGTTCCAAATTTGAGGTGGCATATCTCTGGAACCAAGCCGAGTTGGGGCTCCGTACGCTGGGCACAGGGGGGTGTCCTCGAGCACCCCCCACGCCCAGAGTTTGGAGTCCCAACTCGGCTTACTTTTCGAGATACGCCCGATCAAACCTGGACAGGAAGTGACCGTATCTCGGGAACCGAGCAGAGTCCGGCCCCCTTACGCCCGGTGTCGGGGGGTCTCGTCGTACTCCCCCCACCCCCAGAGTCCGGAGCCCCAACTCGGCCTCCTCTCCGAGTTACGCCCGGTCGAATCCGGACAGGAAGTGGCCGTATCTCGGGACCGGGAGGTCCCCGGGGTTCGAGACGGCGGGAGAAGTAGGGTCCCCCGGGGTCCCCTCACCACCCGCCGTCCCCGGCCTCTGGGACCCCCCGGTCCCGAGATAGGCCCGGTAACGCGCGAGGGACTTTTTGAAAAAGCGGCCCGTATCTCGGGAAGGGGAGGTCCCAGAGTCTCGCCCTTTCGGGGGTCGGGGGATCCCTCCGGGCCCCCTCTGACCCAGCCTCCCCGGGCCCCTGGGACCTTTCCTTCCGAGGCGCGCGCCGTCCCGTCGGGCCACTTTTCTCCGGGAGCGGGGGGCACCGGAGCTCCGGGGCGGGCTCGTCGGAAGGGGCCCACCGAGACCCTACTTTGACCCGAGTTTGGCGTCTCTAGGCGGCCGGGTCCCCGAGCCACAGCCGCCCAAAGTCGGGGCCCTTTTCCCGGTCCGAAAAACGCCTCAGAGTCCAAAACCTGCAGTGGGCCGGGACTTCCGGGGCCCCTGAGGCTCTGGCGGCGGTCCCGGGAAGGTTCACCTTTCTCGGGCACGGTCAGGTCGCCCCCGCGGTCCCGGGAGTCCCGTCGGAGACGTGGGTGTCAGCCACGAGCGCAGCGTGGTGGGGAAATTTTTTGTTTTTCGCGAATATCTCGACAAGCACGCGGCGAAAAAATTCCAAACTCGGGTCGCTCGTAGGGCTCGAGGGGGCCTATCCAACGAGCCCACCCACGTCCCCGAGGGCCGTCGGGCCAGGGAGTTACGCCCGGTCAAAGGCGCACCTTTACGGGCTTATATCTCGGGAACCCCCGGCCCAATATTCCCCAAACTCTAATAGATCGTAGTGCCGGACGAGGCCTTTCGAAAGAGCCCACCCCCGAGGTCCAACTCGCCCGGGTCCCCGAGTTACAGCCGTCCAAAGTCGGGGGTCCCAGCGAACGGCGATCCCGTAGGGGGCGCTCCCGAGGCCCGTCACTCCAGGGTTCGAGCAAGGGCCCTACTGGGACCCCCTCACCCGAATTTGAGCTCTCTGGGTCTTCGCGTTCCCGAGATACGGGCGATTTTGTTCCGAGGCCGTGACGTCATCGGCGGCCGCCATTTTGAAGCGCGCCCGGTGGTTTTCGGCCGATATCTCCGCGAAAACACCACCAAAATTCACCAAACCGGTACCGTTTTGTTCGTCTCGACTAGACGCTTCCAACGAGCTCGGTGCCCGCCGAATCCGTCGAGTTTTCGCCGAGATATTCGCGTTTTTCGCTTTCGCGGCGCTGTATCTCGGGCCCCCGGGGGCCCCCGGAGCTGCGGGTGGTCTCGTTGGAAAGCTCTCGTCCCGCTCTAAACACGATAAAAATTTGGCGTCGATCGGACGCGGCTTCGCCGAGTTACGGCCGTTTAAAGCCGTTTGCAGTGGGTTACCATCCTGCAAACTGCAGGCGCTCGTCGGCGGCCCGCCCGCGGGCCGAGCTCGGTGCTTCATACCCGGCTTAAAGCGCCCAGCCCCGCGGTTCTGGAGGAACTGCCGGAGCAAAGGGTGTCCTGCAACGAGCCATTTGGGTTATGGGGAGAAGGGGAGTGTGTGTGTGTGTGTGTGTGTGCGCGCGCGCTTGCCCCCCTTTCTCCCTGGGAGCGTGGCTTGGCCCTGGGGGCTCGTCTCTCCACGGAGGTCTCTCGCCCGCCCCGGGTGGCTCGATCCCTGGGCACGGCTCGGTCCTCCTCGGTGGGGTTGGCTGAGCTCCAGAGCCGAGCTCGCTCCAAAACCTAAGTGCCAAACGTTGGCGGTGACCGGAAGACCCAGGCGCTCGGTCCTTCCCGACCAGCCCCGAAGAGGTCGGTCCGTCCTGGGCCAGACGCAGGTTCGCCCGCCGCCCCGGGTGCCTCGTCTGGAGCCGAGACGGTCCTAAAACTGACCACAGGGGTTGTATGGCGAGGGAGTGTGGTGGAGGCACACACACACACACACACACACACACACACACACACACACCACCACCACCCTCGGAGGGCCTCCAGGAGCAATCCAATCCAAGCCCAGCCAGGAGGCACTCTGGGTGGGATAAAATCTGAATTGTGCCAGTGCCATGGAGCTCTGGAGGGAGAGGGCCTCCAGGAGCAATCCAAGCCCAGCCCAGGTGGCACTCTGGTTGGGTGGGATAAAATCTGAATTTTGCCAGTGCCATGGAGCTCTGGAGGGACAGGGCCTCCAGGAGCAATCCAAGCCCAGCCAGGTGGCACTCTGGTTGGGTGGGATAAAATCTGAATTTTGCCAGTGCCATGGAGCTCTGGAGGGAGAGGGCCTCCAGGAGCAATCCAAGCCCAGCCCAGGTGGCACTCTGGTTGGGTGGGATAAAATCTGAATTTTGCCAGTGCCATGGAGCTCTGGAGGGACAGGGCCTCCAGGAGCAATCCAAGCCCAGCCAGGTGGCACTCTGGTTGGGTGGGATAAAATCTGAATTTTGCCAGTGCCATGGAGCTCTGGAGGGAGAGGGCCTCCAGGAGCAATCCAAGCCCAGCCCAGGTGGCACTCTGGTTGGGTGGGATAAAATCTGAATTTTGCCAGTGCCATGGAGCTCTGGAGGGACAGGGCCTCCAGGAGCAATCCAAGCCCAGCCCAGGTGGCACTCTGGTTGGGTGGGATAAAATCTGAATTTTGCCAGTGCCATGGAGCTCTGGAGGGAGAGGGCCTCCAGGAGCAATCCAAGCCCAGCCCAGGTGGCACTCTGGTTGGGTGGGATAAAATCTGAATTTTGCCAGTGCCATGGAGCCCTGGAGGGAGAGGGCCTCCAGGAGCAATCCAAGCCCAGCCCAGGTGGCACTCTGGTTGGGTGGGATAAAATCTGAATTTTGCCAGTGCCATGGAGCTCTGGAGGGAGAGGGCCTCCAGGAGCAATCCAAGCCCAGCCCAGGTGGCACTCTGGTTGGGTGGGATAAAATCTGAATTTTGCCAGTGCCATGGAGCCCTGGAGGGAGAGGGCCTCCAGGAGCAATCCAAGCCCAGCCCAGGTGGCACTCTGGTTGGGTGGGATAAAATCTGAATTTTGCCAGTGCCATGGAGCCCTGGAGGGAGAGGGCCTCCGGGAGCAATCCAAGCCCAGCCAGGTGGCACCCTGGCTGGGGAGGGAGGTTGAAAATGACCGAGTTGGATCACTGGGAGTCCTGAGCACCAGGGCCCCTTCAAGGCAGAGAGCAAAGCCAGAGAGACTGCACTCTGGCTGGGGAGTAACTGGAAAAAACATGAAACATCCAGGAAGAGACGGGCTGATTTTCTAAAAATCTGAATCCCAGGTGAGGTGCAGCTCTCCTGGGCACGAATAAAAGCTCAAATGCCAGGCTTTAAACATGACAGAGTCCACGATGTTGCTGTGGTCTCAAAGCTCCAGGACCTTCAGGGCAGTGGACCAAGCCGTAGAGGTTGCACTCTGGCTGGGTGAGCGAGTTCAATCTCCGCCAAGGTGGAGCTCTTAAAACCATGAAACCTCCAGGAAAAGACGGGCTGATTTTCCTCTAATGTCCATCCCAGGGTGGGTGCATCTCTCCTGGGCACGAATAAAGCTCAAACGCCCACGGTGGAATGCCGAGCTTTAAAAATGACAGAGTCCACGATGTTGCTGTGGACTGAAAGCTCCAGGGCCTTCAAGGCAGTGGACCAAGCCGTAGAGGTTGCACTCTGGCTGGGTGAGCGAGTTTAATCTCCGCCACGGTGGAGCTCTTAAAACCATGAAACCTCCAGGAAAAGACGGTCTGATTTTCCTCTAAAGTCCATCCCAGGGTGGGTGCATCTCTCCTGGGCACGAATAAAGCCCAAAGCCCATGGAGAAAATGACCCTGAAGCCAAGCTCTTGAAAATGACAAAGTCCAAAAAAGTTGCGGTGCGTTCAGAGCTCCATGCTCTACGACCTCATTGGCCGTCCCAGGGAGGGTGCACCGTCCTGGGCAAGAGTCAGATTCTCCCGCCCTCCCTGGAGCTCCGTGTGGAGCAAAGACGGTCCTAAAACGTCCCTTTGGGCTTCTGTAGAGGAGACAAACTCTTTTGAATGACAAAGTCCACGATGTTGCTGTGGTCTCAAAGCTCCAGGGCCTTCAAGGCAGTGGACCAAAACGGAGAGGTTGCACTCTGGCTGGGTGAGCGAGTTCAATCTCCGCCACGGTGGAGCTCTTAAAAACATGAAACCTCCAGGAAAAGACGGGCTGATTTTCCTCTAATGTCCATCCCAGGGTGGGTGCATCTCTCCTGGGCACGAATAAAGCTCAAACGCCCACGGTGGAATGCCGAGCTTTAAAAATGTCAGAGTCCACGATGTTGCTGTGGACTGAAAGCTCCAGGGCCTTCAAGGCAGTGGACCAAGCCGTAGAGGTTGCACTCTGGCTGGGTGAGCGAGTTCAATCTCCGCCACGGTGGAGCTCTTAAAACCATGAAACCTCCAGGAAAAGACGGTCTGATTTTCCTCTAATGTCCATCCCAGGGTGGGTGCACCTCTCCTGGGCACGAATAAAGCCCAAAGCCCATGGAGAAAATGACCCTGAAACCAAGCTCTTGAAAATGACAAAGTCCAAAAAAGTTGCGGTGCTTTCAGAGCTCCATGCTCTCGGACCTCACTGGGAAGCCCAGGGAGGGTGGACCGTCCTGGGCAAGAGTCAGATTCGCCCGCCCTCCCTGGAGCTCCGTATGGAGCAAAGACGGTCCTAAAACGTCCCTTTGGGCTTCTGTAGAGGAGACAAGCTCTTTCAAATGACAGAGTCCACGATGTTGCTGTGGTCTGAAAGCTCCAGGGCCTTCAAGGCAGTGGACCAAGCCGGAGAGGTTGCACTCTGGCTGGGTGAGCGAGTTCAATCTCCGCCACGGTGGAGCTCTTAAAACCATGAAACCTCCAGGAAAAGACGGTCTGATTTTCCTCTAATGTCCATCCCAGGGTGGGTGCACCTCTCCTGGGCACGAATAAAGCCCAAAGCCCATGGAGAAAATGACCCTGAAACCAAGCTCTCGAAAATGACAAAGTCCAAAAAAGTTGCGGCTCTTTCAGAGCTCCATGCTCTCGGACCTCACTGGGAAGCCCAGGGAGGGTGGACCGTCCTGGGCAAGAGTCAGATTCGCCCGCCCTCCCTGGAGCTCCGTATGGAGCAAAGACGGTCCTAAAACGTCCCTTTGGGCTTCTGTAGAGGAGACAAGCTCTTTCAAATGACAGAGTCCACGATGTTGCTGTGGTCTGAAAGCTCCAGGGCCTTCAAGGCAGTGGACCAAGCCGGAGAGGTTGCACTCTGGCTGGGTGAGCGAGTTCAATCTCCGCCACGGTGGAGCTCTTAAAACCATGAAACCTCCAGGAAAAGACGGTCTGATTTTCCTCTAATGTCCATCCCAGGGTGGGTGCACCTCTCCTGGGCACGAATAAAGCCCAAAGCCCATGGAGAAAATGACCCTGAAACCAAGCTCTCGAAAATGACAAAGTCCAAAAAAGTTGCGGTGCGTTCAGAGCTCCATGCTCTACGACCTCATTGGCCGTCCCAGGGAGGGTGCACCGTCCTGGGCAAGAGTCAGATTCTCCCGCCCTCCCTGGAGCTCCGTGTGGAGCAAAGACGGTCCTAAAACGTCCCTTTGGGCTTCTGTAGAGGAGACAAACTCTTTTGAATGACAAAGTCCACGATGTTGCTGTGGTCTCAAAGCTCCAGGGCCTTCAAGGCAGTGGACCAAAACGGAGAGGTTGCACTCTGGCTGGGTGAGCGAGTTCAATCTCCGCCACGGTGGAGCTCTTAAAAACATGAAACCTCCAGGAAAAGACGGGCTGATTTTCCTCTAATGTCCATCCCAGGGTGGGTGCATCTCTCCTGGGCACGAATAAAGCTCAAACGCCCACGGTGGAATGCCGAGCTTTAAAAATGTCAGAGTCCACGATGTTGCTGTGGACTGAAAGCTCCAGGGCCTTCAAGGCAGTGGACCAAGCCGTAGAGGTTGCACTCTGGCTGGGTGAGCGAGTTCAATCTCCGCCACGGTGGAGCTCTTAAAACCATGAAACCTCCAGGAAAAGACGGTCTGATTTTCCTCTAATGTCCATCCCAGGGTGGGTGCACCTCTCCTGGGCACGAATAAAGCCCAAAGCCCATGGAGAAAATGACCCTGAAACCAAGCTCTTGAAAATGACAAAGTCCAAAAAAGTTGCGGTGCTTTCAGAGCTCCATGCTCTCGGACCTCACTGGGAAGCCCAGGGAGGGTGGACCGTCCTGGGCAAGAGTCAGATTCGCCCGCCCTCCCTGGAGCTCCGTATGGAGCAAAGACGGTCCTAAAACGTCCCTTTGGGCTTCTGTAGAGGAGACAAGCTCTTTCAAATGACAGAGTCCACGATGTTGCTGTGGTCTGAAAGCTCCAGGGCCTTCAAGGCAGTGGACCAAGCCGGAGAGGTTGCACTCTGGCTGGGTGAGCGAGTTCAATCTCCGCCACGGTGGAGCTCTTAAAACCATGAAACCTCCAGGAAAAGACGGTCTGATTTTCCTCTAATGTCCATCCCAGGGTGGGTGCACCTCTCCTGGGCACGAATAAAGCCCAAAGCCCATGGAGAAAATGACCCTGAAACCAAGCTCTCGAAAATGACAAAGTCCAAAAAAGTTGCGGCTCTTTCAGAGCTCCATGCTCTCGGACCTCACTGGGAAGCCCAGGGAGGGTGGACCGTCCTGGGCAAGAGTCAGATTCGCCCGCCCTCCCTGGAGCTCCGTATGGAGCAAAGACGGTCCTAAAACGTCCCTTTGGGCTTCTGTAGAGGAGACAAGCTCTTTCAAATGACAGAGTCCACGATGTTGCTGTGGTCTGAAAGCTCCAGGGCCTTCAAGGCAGTGGACCAAGCCGGAGAGGTTGCACTCTGGCTGGGTGAGCGAGTTCAATCTCCGCCACGGTGGAGCTCTTAAAACCATGAAACCTCCAGGAAAAGACGGTCTGATTTTCCTCTAATGTCCATCCCAGGGTGGGTGCACCTCTCCTGGGCACGAATAAAGCCCAAAGCCCATGGAGAAAATGACCCTGAAACCAAGCTCTCGAAAATGACAAAGTCCAAAAAAGTTGCGGTGCGTTCAGAGCTCCATGCTCTACGACCTCATTGGCCGTCCCAGGGAGGGTGCACCGTCCTGGGCAAGAGTCAGATTCTCCCGCCCTCCCTGGAGCTCCGTGTGGAGCAAAGACGGTCCTAAAACGTCCCTTTGGGCTTCTGTAGAGGAGACAAACTCTTTTGAATGACAAAGTCCACGATGTTGCTGTGGTCTCAAAGCTCCAGGGCCTTCAAGGCAGTGGACCAAAACGGAGAGGTTGCACTCTGGCTGGGTGAGCGAGTTCAATCTCCGCCACGGTGGAGCTCTTAAAAACATGAAACCTCCAGGAAAAGACGGGCTGATTTTCCTCTAATGTCCATCCCAGGGTGGGTGCATCTCTCCTGGGCACGAATAAAGCTCAAACGCCCACGGTGGAATGCCGAGCTTTAAAAATGTCAGAGTCCACGATGTTGCTGTGGACTGAAAGCTCCAGGGCCTTCAAGGCAGTGGACCAAGCCGTAGAGGTTGCACTCTGGCTGGGTGAGCGAGTTCAATCTCCGCCACGGTGGAGCTCTTAAAACCATGAAACCTCCAGGAAAAGACGGTCTGATTTTCCTCTAATGTCCATCCCAGGGTGGGTGCACCTCTCCTGGGCACGAATAAAGCCCAAAGCCCATGGAGAAAATGACCCTGAAACCAAGCTCTTGAAAATGACAAAGTCCAAAAAAGTTGCGGTGCTTTCAGAGCTCCATGCTCTCGGACCTCACTGGGAAGCCCAGGGAGGGTGGACCGTCCTGGGCAAGAGTCAGATTCGCCCGCCCTCCCTGGAGCTCCGTATGGAGCAAAGACGGTCCTAAAACGTCCCTTTGGGCTTCTGTAGAGGAGACAAGCTCTTTCAAATGACAGAGTCCACGATGTTGCTGTGGTCTGAAAGCTCCAGGGCCTTCAAGGCAGTGGACCAAGCCGGAGAGGTTGCACTCTGGCTGGGTGAGCGAGTTCAATCTCCGCCACGGTGGAGCTCTTAAAACCATGAAACCTCCAGGAAAAGACGGTCTGATTTTCCTCTAATGTCCATCCCAGGGTGGGTGCACCTCTCCTGGGCACGAATAAAGCCCAAAGCCCATGGAGAAAATGACCCTGAAACCAAGCTCTCGAAAATGACAAAGTCCAAAAAAGTTGCGGCTCTTTCAGAGCTCCATGCTCTCGGACCTCACTGGGAAGCCCAGGGAGGGTGGACCGTCCTGGGCAAGAGTCAGATTCGCCCGCCCTCCCTGGAGCTCCGTATGGAGCAAAGACGGTCCTAAAACGTCCCTTTGGGCTTCTGTAGAGGAGACAAGCTCTTTCAAATGACAGAGTCCACGATGTTGCTGTGGTCTGAAAGCTCCAGGGCCTTCAAGGCAGTGGACCAAGCCGGAGAGGTTGCACTCTGGCTGGGTGAGCGAGTTCAATCTCCGCCACGGTGGAGCTCTTAAAACCATGAAACCTCCAGGAAAAGACGGTCTGATTTTCCTCTAATGTCCATCCCAGGGTGGGTGCACCTCTCCTGGGCACGAATAAAGCCCAAAGCCCATGGAGAAAATGACCCTGAAACCAAGCTCTCGAAAATGACAAAGTCCAAAAAAGTTGCGGCTCTTTCAGAGCTCCATGCTCTCGGACCTCACTGGGAAGCCCAGGGAGGGTGGACCGTCCTGGGCAAGAGTCAGATTCGCCCGCCCTCCCTGGAGCTCCGTATGGAGCAAAGACGGTCTTAAAACGTCCCTTTGGGCTTCTGTAGAGGAGACAAGCTCTTTCAAATGACAGAGTCCACGATGTTGCTGTGGTCTGACAGCTCCAGGGCCTTCAAGGCAGTGGACCAAGCCGGAGAGGTTGCACTCTGGCTGGGTGAGCGAGTTCAATCTCCGCCAAGGTGGAGCTCTTAAAACCATGAAACCTCCAGGAAAAGACGGGCTGATTTTCCTCTAATGTCCATCCCAGGGTCGGTGCATCTCTCCTGGACACGAATAAAGCCCAAAGCCCATGGAGAAAATGACCCTGAAGCCAAGCTCTCGAAAATGACAAAGTCCAAAAAGTTGCGGTGCGTTCAGAGCTCCATGCTCTAAGACCTCATTGGCCGACCCAGGGAGGGTGCACCGTCCTGGGCAAGAGTCAGATTCGCCCGCCCTCCCTGGAGCTCCGTATGGAGCAAAGACGGTCCTAAAACGTCCCTTTGGGCTTCTGTAGAGGAGACAAGCTCTTTCAAATGACAGAGTCCACGATGTTGCTGTGGTCTGAAAGCTCCAGGGCCTTCAAGGCAGTGGACCAAGCCGGAGAGGTTGCACTCTGGCTGGGTGAGCGAGTTCAATCTCCGCCAAGGTGGAGCTCTTAAAACCATGAAACCTCCAGGAAAAGACGGGCTGATTTTCCTCTAATGTCCATCCCAGGGTGGGTGCATCTCTCCTGGACACGAATAAAGCCCAAAGCCCATGGAGAAAATGACCCTGAAGCCAAGCTCTCGAAAATGACAAAGTCCAAAAAGTTGCGGTGCGTTCAGAGCTCCATGCTCTAAGACCTCATTGGCCGACCCAGGGAGGGTGCACCGTCCTGGGCAAGAGTCAGATTCGCCCGCCCTCCCTGGAGCTCCGTGTGGAGCAAAGACGGTCTTAAAACGTCCCTTCGGGCTTCTGTAGAGGAGACAAGCTCTTACAAATGACAGAGTCCACGATGTTGCTGTGGTCTGAAAGCTCCAGGGCCTTCAAGGCAGTGGACCAAGCCGGAGAGGTTGCACTCTGGCTGGGTGAGCGAGTTCAATCTCCGCCAAGGTGGAGCTCTTAAAACCATGAAACCTCCAGGAAAAGACGGGCTAATTTTCCTCTAATGTCCATCCCAGGGTGGGTGCATCTCTCCTGGACACGAATAAAGCCCAAAGCCCATGGAGAAAATGACCCTGAAGCCAAGCTCTCGAAAATGACAAAGTCCAAAAAGTTGCGGTGCGTTCAGAGCTCCATGCTCTAAGACCTCATTGGCCGACCCAGGGAGGGTGCACCGTCCTGGGCAAGAGTCAGATTCGCCCGCCCTCCCTGGAGCTCCGTGTGGAGCAAAGACGGTCTTAAAACGTCCCTTCGGGCTTCTGTAGAGGAGACAAGCTCTTACAAATGACAGAGTCCACGATGTTGCTGTGGTCTGAAAGCTCCAGGGCCTTCAAGGCAGTGGACCAAGCCGGAGAGGTTGCACTCTGGCTGGGTGAGCGAGTTCAATCTCCGCCAAGGTGGAGCTCTTAAAACCATGAAACCTCCAGGAAAAGACGGGCTGATTTTCCTCTAATGTCCATCCCAGGGTGGGTGCATCTCTCCTGGACACGAATAAAGCCCAAAGCCCATGGAGAAAATGACCCTGAAGCCAAGCTCTCGAAAATGACAAAGTCCAAAAAGTTGCGGTGCGTTCAGAGCTCCATGCTCTAAGACCTCATTGGCCGACCCAGGGAGGGTGCACCGTCCTGGGCAAGAGTCAGATTCGCCCGCCCTCCCTGGAGCTCCGTGTGGAGCAAAGACGGTCTTAATACGTCCCTTCGGGCTTCTGTAGAGGAGACAAGCTCTTACAAATGACAGAGTCCACGATGTTGCTGTGGTCTGAAAGCTCCAGGGCCTTCAAGGCAGTGGACCAAGCCGGAGAGGTTGCACTCTGGCTGGGTGAGCGAGTTCAATCTCCGCCAAGGTGGAGCTCTTAAAACCATGAAACCTCCAGGAAAAGACGGGCTGATTTTCCTCTAATGTCCATCCCAGGGTGGGTGCATCTCTCCTGGACACGAATAAAGCCCAAAGCCCATGGAGAAAATGACCCTGAAGCCAAGCTCTCGAAAATGACAAAGTCCAAAAAGTTGCGGTGCGTTCAGAGCTCCATGCTCTAAGACCTCATTGGCCGACCCAGGGAGGGTGCACCGTCCTAGGCAAGAGTCAGATTCGCCCGCCCTCCCTGGAGCTCCGTGTGGAGCAAAGACGGTCTTAAAACGTCCCTTCGGGCTTCTGTAGAGGAGACAAGCTCTTACAAATGACAGAGTCCACGATGTTGCTGTGGTCTGAAAGCTCCAGGGCCTTCAAGGCAGTGGACCAAGCCGGAGAGGTTGCACTCTGGCTGGGTGAGCGAGTTAAATCTCCGCCAAGGTGGAGCTCTTAAAACCATGAAACCTCCAGGAAAAGACGGGCTGATTTTCCTCTGATGTCCATCCCAGGGTGGGTGCATCTCTCCTGGGCACGAATAAAGCTCAAACGCCCACGGTGGAATGCCGAGCTTTAAAAATGACAGAGTCCACGATGTTGCTGTGGACTGAAAGCTCCAGGGCCTTCAAGGCAGTGGACCAAGCCGGAGAGGTTGCACTCTGGCTGGGTGAGCGAGTTCAATCTCCGCCACGGTGGAGCTCTTAAATACATGAAACCTCCAGGAAAAGTCGGGCCCGTTCTTCTGAAAAAGTCCTTCCCAGGCAAAGCGCACCTCTCCTGGGCACGAATAAAGCCCAAAGCCCATGGAGAAAATGACCCTGAAACCAAGCTCTTGAAAATGACAAAGTCCAAAAAAGTTGCGGTGCGTTCAGAGCTCCATGCTCTCGGACCTCACTGGGAAGCCCAGGGAGGGTGGACCGTCCTGGGCCAGAGTCATATTCGCCCGCCCTCCCTGGAGCTCATATTGGAGCAAAGACGGTCCTAAAACGGCCCTTCGGGCTTCTGTGGAGGAGACAAGCTCTTACAAATGACAGAGTCCACGATGTTGCTGTGGTCTCAAAGCTCCAGGGCCTTCAAGGCAGTGGACCAAGCCGGAGAGGCTGCACTCTGGCTGGGTGAGCGAGTTCAATCTCCGCCACGGCGGAGCTCTTAAAAACATGAAACCTCCAGGAAAAGACGGGCCCGTTCTTCTGAAAAAGTCCATCCCAGGCAAAGCGCACCTCTCCCGGGCACGAATAAAGCCCAAAGCCCGTGGAGAAAATGACCCTGAAGCCAAGCTCTTGAAAATGACAAAGTCCAAAAAAGTTGCGGTGCGTTCAGAGCTCCATGCTCTACGACCTCATTGGCCGTCCCAGGGAGGGTGCACCGTCCTGGGCAAGAGTCAGATTCCCCCGCCCTCCCTGGAGCTCTGTGTGGAGCAAAGACGGTCCTAAAACGTCCCTTCAGGCTTTTGTAGAGGAGGTGGAGAAGCCTTCCTGGGCACGAAGCAAGCTCAAACGCCCATGGCGGGCTTGACTCTGGAGTCAAATTCGAAAAAAATTGACCGAGTCCAAAAAGTTGCTGTGGGTTCAAAGCTCCATGCTCTACGACCTCCCTGGCTAGCCCAGGGAGGGTGCACCGTCCTGGGCCAGAGTCAGATTCGCCCGCCACCCGCTGGAGCTCCATCTGGAGAAAAGACGGTCCTGAAACGGACCTTCGGGGCTTTATCGGGGAAGGGAAGTAGAGCGGTGGAGGGCACGCACAACCCATGAACAGACCGTCGTGAGCCCCGCTCGGAGTCTCTCTGCGTGGGTATAAAAATACAGATTACACAGTGCGCTCGGTGGAGCTCTGGAAGTCCTGGTGGGAGACGGCCCCCAGGGGAAAAAAAAGCCCGGCCGGGGTGTGCTCTGGCTGGGGAGAGAAAGAATTCAATCTCCACCGCGGGGGTGGATCACTGCATGTACGAAACATCCAGGAAAATGACGGCTGCTGGTTTACTTCTCTAAGTGCTTCCCAGGAAGGGTGCAGCCTTCCTGGGCACGAATCGAATCCAAAGCCCCCATGGCGGGCATGACTCTGGAGTCAAAAGGTTGCTGTGGGTTCAGAGCTTCCATGGTATCAGACCTTTCTGGCCATCCCAGGGAGGGTGCGCCGTCCTGGTTCAGATTCAGATTCGCCCCCAACCCCTGGAGCTCCTTCTGGAGAAAAGATGGTCCTGAAACGGACCTTGGGGTCTTTATCGGGGAGGGGAAGTAATGCGGTGGAGGGCACACAGAACCCATTAACAGACCTCCGTGAGCCCCCCGCTCAGAGTCTCTCTGCTTGGGTATAAAAATCCAGATTACACAGTGCGCACGGTGGAGCTCTGGAAGTCCTGGTGGGACCCCCAGGGAAAAAAAATAAAAGCCCGGCCGGGGTACGCTCTGACTGGGGAGAGAAATAATTCAATCTCCAACCGCGGCGGTGGATCTCTGCATGTACGAAACCTCCAGGAAAATGACGGCTGCTGGTTTTCTTCTCTAAATGCATCCCAGGAAGGGTGCAGACTTCCTGGGCACAAATCAAGCTCAAAGTCCCCTTGGCGGGCCTGACTCTGGAGTCAAATTTGAAAAATTGACAGAGTCCAAAATGTTGCCGTGTGATCAGAGCTCCACGATCTCAGAACCTCCCTGGCCATCCCAGGGAGGGTGCGCCGTCCTGGGTCAGATTCAGATTCGCTCCCCACCCCTGGAGCTCCTTCTGGAGAAAAGACGGTCTTAAAACGGACCTTGGGGTCTTTATCGGGAAGGGGAAGTAGTGCGGTGGAGGGCACACAGAACCCATTAACAGACCTCCGTGAGCCCCCCGCTCAGAGTCTCTCTGCTTGGGTATAAAAATCCAGATTACACAGTGCGCACGGTGGAGCTCTGGAAGTCCTGGTGGGACCCCCAGGGAAAAAAATAAAAGCCCGGCCGGGGTACGCTCTGACTGGGGAGAGAAATAATTCAATCTCCACCGCGGCGGTGGATCTCTGCATGTACGAAACCTCCAGGAAAATGACGGCTGCTGGTTTTCTTCCCTAACTGCATCCCAGGAAGGGTGCAGACTTCCTGGGCACTAATCAAGCTCAAAGTCCCCTTGGCGGGCCTGACTCTGGAGTCAAATTTGAAAAATTGACAAGAGTCCAAAATGTTGCCGTGTGATCAGAGCTCCACGATCTCAGAACCTCCCTGGCCATCCCAGGGAGGGTGCGCCGTCCTGGGTCAGATTCAGATTCGCTCCACACCCCTGGAGCTCCTTCTGGAGAAAAGACGGTCCTAAAACGGACCTTGGGGTCTTTATCGGGAGAGGGGAAGTAGTGCGGTGGAGGGCACACAGAACCCATTAACAGACCACCATGAGCCCCCCGCTCAGAGTCTCTCTGCTTGGGTATAAAATCCAGATTACACAGTGCGCGCGGTGGAGCTCTGGAAGTCCTGGTGGGAGAGGGCCCCCAGGAAAAAAAAAAAGCCCGGTCATGTTGCGCTGGGGAGAGAAAGAATTCAATCACCACCGCGGCGGTGGATCTCTGCATGTACGAAACCTCCAGGAAAATGACGGCTGCTGGTTTTCTTCTCTAACTGCATCCCAGGAAGGGTGCAGACTTCCTGGGCACGAATCAAGCTCAAAGTCCCCTTGGCGGGCCTGACTCTGGAGTCAAATTTGAAAAAGTGAGAACCGTGGTGGTCAGACCGGGTTGGGAAACGATCTGACCCAGCCCAGATAAAGTGCACTCTGTGCGGGCGAGACTTCCAGGAAACGCGCGGGTCTGGTTTGGACACCCAGACTCTCCTCGGACAAGGTAACGGTAGACGGGCGCCTCCGGGTTGCCTGGGGCCCGGAGGGGTGCACCCTCTCCTTCGGGCCGTCGCTGTCAGGGTTGACTGGTCGATTGGAACTTTGGACGCGCCTGGGGACGGCCCCTGCCCGGTCGCGAGACCGCTATGGGCAGCTTGCTCCTCCCCGCTTTGCGCGTCGACTCGAGACGCGGCCTCCCTCCGGGGAAAGCAGGCCGCGTCGACCTCGGGAGACTCAGATGGCCCGTCTGAAAACGGATGTCCGCAGCGGTGACGTCGGGACCGTCGTCAGGCTTTGACGGTTGGCGGGGTTTCGTTGGGGGCCCCCCATCACGGCACAGAGCCTGACTTCGCCCCGCGCCTCCCACCCGCTTTGAAAAGCACCCTTCCCCGTTACGGCCTCGATCCAGAGGCCTACCACCCCCCCGCCCTCACGGGCGGACGGTTCCTCACGCGCCCTATGAGCGGCCGTGCCGCCTCGAGCCCAGGCCCGAGCGGAGCGAGACCCGTGTGTAGGAAACCCGCGCGTCGCAGGTTCGTCCGTCCCGGGGCTCCTTTGATCCCGGGCTAAAACAAAAACCATATGCTTGTCGAACCGTCGGTCTGGGTAAACGGCAAAACGACTCCAGGGGCTTGAGACACCCCTGGAGCGACGGAGGAAGGTGCACCTCCGAAAGAAAAATGAAATTACGGACAGTGTCCGATCGAATGAGGTCCACGGAACAGAGAACCGTGGTGGTCAGACCGGGTGGGGAAGCGGTCTGGCTCAGCCCAGATAAAATGCACTCTGTGCGGGCGAGACTTCCAGTAAACGCGGGGGCTGGTTTGGACACCCAGACTCACCGCCGGTGCCCTGGGCGTGCATCCAGTGTGTGAAGGTGCACCGTCCTGGGCGAGCAGAGGGTGAAAGACACACAACACTCCTCGTAAGAAAATGGACAGTGTCCAAGATCTTGCATGCAAACGAGAGCCCTGTGCTCGCAGACCCGACCGTGGCCTGCTCAAAGTCAGATCCGTACGCTTGATGGCGCTCCTGCTGGAGCAAAGACGGTCCGAACACGGACGCTAGGGGTGTTGTAGAGGAGGTGGGGGACCGTCGCCACACTCTTCTCGGACAAGGTTAACGGAAGACGGGCGCCTCCGGGTTGCCTGGGGCCCGGAGGGGCGCACCCTCTCCTTCGGGCCGTCACTGTCAGGGTTGCCTGGTCGATTGGAACTTTGGACGCGCCTGGGGACGGCCCCTGCCCGGTCGCGAGACCGCTTTGGGCAGCTTGCTCCTCCCCGCTCTGCGCGTCGACGCTAGACGCGGCCTCCCTCCGGGGAAAGCAGGCCGTGTCGACTCTCGGGAGACTCAGATGGCCCGTCTGAAACGAATGTCCGCGACGGCGGCGGCGGACGCGGGCGCGTGGAATTCGGAATCGGACGGTCGGGGTGGCCGACACCCCCCGGTCCAGTCTTCGAGCCCGACCTTCGCCCCGCTCCTCCCCGCCCGAAAAGCACCTTTCCCGGTTACGGCCTTGATCCAGAGGCCTCCCACCCTGGCCCCGCCTGACGGACGGTTCCTCACGCGCCCTATGAGCGGCCGTGCCGCCTCGAGCCCCAGGGCCGAGCGGAGCGAGACCCGTGTGTAGGAAACCCGCGCGTGGTGGTTCGCCGTCCGGGGTCGATCCCGAGGTAAAAAAAAAAAAAAAGTACCATACGCTTGTCGGTCTGGGTAAAGGGCGGAACGACTCCGGGGGCTTGACTCACCCCTGGAGCGACGGAGGAAGGTGCACCTCCGAAAACTTTTTGAAAACGGACACCGTCCGTTGCAGACGAACGAGATTCCCACAACGACCAACCTCCCTGGAAGACTCCCAGGGAGAGTACCTCGGGTTCGGGCACGGTCAAATCCGTCCGCGTGACGGAGCTCCCTTCGGAGCGACGTGGGTCCTAAAACGGACCTTGGGGGTTTTGTCGAGGAGGGCGACAAACGCTCCCGCTCGGACAAGGTGACGGAGGGCGGGCGCCCACGGAGGAAAGGGCGAAGAAAAAAAAACGGACAGAGTCCAAAACGGTGCGGTCCACCCAGATTCCCACGTACGCGAGACTCTCCGGCTGGCAACCGGGGAGAGTGCCTAGGTGTCGGGCACGTACGAATCCGTCGGCGGTGACGGAGCTCCGGTCGGAGCAAAGACGGTCCTAAAACGGCCCTTCGGGGTTTTGTCGAGGAGGGGACAAGCGCCCTGCTCGGACAAGGTGAGAGAAGGCGGGCGGCTCGCGGAAGGCGCCCCGGAGGCAGGCGATCCTCCTAAAGAAACGGACAGAGTCCGAAACGGTGCGGTTCACCCGGGTCACCACGTACACGAGTCTCCCCGGCTGGCGACCGGGGAGAGTGCCTCTGTGTCGGGCACGTGAGAATCCGTCCGCGGCGACGGAGCTCCCGTCGGAGCAAAGACGGTCCTAAAACGGCCCTTCGGGGTTTTGTCGAGGAGGGGACAACGGCCCCGCTCGGACAAGGTATCGG
>NW_027508922.1:27500-45000 GCF_051911475.1 Siphateles boraxobius | reverse complement strand
GCGCCCGCCCTCCGTCACCTTGTCCGAGCGGGAGCGTTTGTCGCCCTCCTCGACAAAACCCCCAAGGTCCGTTTTAGGACCCACGTCGCTCCGAAGGGAGCTCCGTCACGCGGACGGATTTGACCGTGCCCGAACCCGAGGTACTCTCCCTGGGAGTCTTCCAGGGAGGTTGGTCGTTGTGGGAATCTCGTTCGTCTGCAACGGACGGTGTCCGTTTTCAAAAAGTTTTCGGAGGTGCACCTTCCTCCGTCGCTCCAGGGGTGAGTCAAGCCCCCGGAGTCGTTCCGCCCTTTACCCAGACCGACAAGCGTATGGTACTTTTTTTTTTTTTTTACCTCGGGATCGACCCCGGACGGCGAACCACCACGCGCGGGTTTCCTACACACGGGTCTCGCTCCGCTCGGCCCTGGGGCTCGAGGCGGCACGGCCGCTCATAGGGCGCGTGAGGAACCGTCCGTCAGGCGGGGCCAGGGTGGGAGGCCTCTGGATCAAGGCCGTAACCGGGAAAGGTGCTTTTCGGGCGGGGAGGAGCGGGGCGAAGGTCGGGCTCGAAGACTGGACCGGGGGGTGTCGGCCACCCCGACCGTCCGATTCCGAATTCCACGCGCCCGCGTCCGCCGCCGCCGTCGCGGACATTCGTTTCAGACGGGCCATCTGAGTCTCCCGAGAGTCGACACGGCCTGCTTTCCCCGGAGGGAGGCCGCGTCTAGCGTCGACGCGCAGAGCGGGGAGGAGCAAGCTGCCCAAAGCGGTCTCGCGACCGGGCAGGGGCCGTCCCCAGGCGCGTCCAAAGTTCCAATCGACCAGGCAACCCTGACAGTGACGGCCCGAAGGAGAGGGTGCGCCCCTCCGGGCCCCAGGCAACCCGGAGGCGCCCGTCTTCCGTTAACCTTGTCCGAGAAGAGTGTGGCGACGGTCCCCCACCTCCTCTACAACACCCCTAGCGTCCGTGTTCGGACCGTCTTTGCTCCAGCAGGAGCGCCATCAAGCGTACGGATCTGACTTTGAGCAGGCCACGGTCGGGTCTGCGAGCACAGGGCTCTCGTTTGCATGCAAGATCTTGGACACTGTCCATTTTCTTACGAGGAGTGTTGTGTGTCTTTCACCCTCTGCTCGCCCAGGACGGTGCACCTTCACACACTGGATGCACGCCCAGGGCACCGGCGGTGAGTCTGGGTGTCCAAACCAGCCCCCGCGTTTACTGGAAGTCTCGCCCGCACAGAGTGCATTTTATCTGGGCTGAGCCAGACCGCTTCCCCACCCGGTCTGACCACCACGGTTCTCTGTTCCGTGGACCTCATTCGATCGGACACTGTCCGTAATTTCATTTTTCTTTCGGAGGTGCACCTTCCTCCGTCGCTCCAGGGGTGTCTCAAGCCCCTGGAGTCGTTTTGCCGTTTACCCAGACCGACGGTTCGACAAGCATATGGTTTTTGTTTTAGCCCGGGATCAAAGGAGCCCCGGGACGGACGAACCTGCGACGCGCGGGTTTCCTACACACGGGTCTCGCTCCGCTCGGGCCTGGGCTCGAGGCGGCACGGCCGCTCATAGGGCGCGTGAGGAACCGTCCGCCCGTGAGGGCGGGGGGGTGGTAGGCCTCTGGATCGAGGCCGTAACGGGGAAGGGTGCTTTTCAAAGCGGGTGGGAGGCGCGGGGCGAAGTCAGGCTCTGTGCCGTGATGGGGGGCCCCCAACGAAACCCCGCCAACCGTCAAAGCCTGACGACGGTCCCGACGTCACCGCTGCGGACATCCGTTTTCAGACGGGCCATCTGAGTCTCCCGAGGTCGACGCGGCCTGCTTTCCCCGGAGGGAGGCCGCGTCTCGAGTCGACGCGCAAAGCGGGGAGGAGCAAGCTGCCCATAGCGGTCTCGCGACCGGGCAGGGGCCGTCCCCAGGCGCGTCCAAAGTTCCAATCGACCAGTCAACCCTGACAGCGACGGCCCGAAGGAGAGGGTGCACCCCTCCGGGCCCCAGGCAACCCGGAGGCGCCCGTCTACCGTTACCTTGTCCGAGGAGAGTCTGGGTGTCCAAACCAGACCCGCGCGTTTCCTGGAAGTCTCGCCCGCACAGAGTGCACTTTATCTGGGCTGGGTCAGATCGTTTCCCAACCCGGTCTGACCACCACGGTTCTCACTTTTTCAAATTTGACTCCAGAGTCAGGCCCGCCAAGGGGACTTTGAGCTTGATTCGTGCCCAGGAAGTCTGCACCCTTCCTGGGATGCAGTTAGAGAAGAAAACCAGCAGCCGTCATTTTCCTGGAGGTTTCGTACATGCAGAGATCCACCGCCGCGGTGGTGATTGAATTCTTTCTCTCCCCAGCGCAACATGACCGGGCTTTTTTTTTTTCCTGGGGGCCCTCTCCCACCAGGACTTCCAGAGCTCCACCGCGCGCACTGTGTAATCTGGATTTTATACCCAAGCAGAGAGACTCTGAGCGGGGGGCTCATGGTGGTCTGTTAATGGGTTCTGTGTGCCCTCCACCGCACTACTTCCCCTCTCCCGATAAAGACCCCAAGGTCCGTTTTAGGACCGTCTTTTCTCCAGAAGGAGCTCCAGGGGTGTGGAGCGAATCTGAATCTGACCCAGGACGGCGCACCCTCCCTGGGATGGCCAGGGAGGTTCTGAGATCGTGGAGCTCTGATCACACGGCAACATTTTGGACTCTTGTCAATTTTTCAAATTTGACTCCAGAGTCAGGCCCGCCAAGGGGACTTTGAGCTTGATTAGTGCCCAGGAAGTCTGCACCCTTCCTGGGATGCAGTTAGGGAAGAAAACCAGCAGCCGTCATTTTCCTGGAGGTTTCGTACATGCAGAGATCCACCGCCGCGGTGGAGATTGAATTATTTCTCTCCCCAGTCAGAGCGTACCCCGGCCGGGCTTTTATTTTTTTCCCTGGGGGTCCCACCAGGACTTCCAGAGCTCCACCGTGCGCACTGTGTAATCTGGATTTTTATACCCAAGCAGAGAGACTCTGAGCGGGGGGCTCACGGAGGTCTGTTAATGGGTTCTGTGTGCCCTCCACCGCACTACTTCCCCTTCCCGATAAAGACCCCAAGGTCCGTTTTAAGACCGTCTTTTCTCCAGAAGGAGCTCCAGGGGTGGGGAGCGAATCTGAATCTGACCCAGGACGGCGCACCCTCCCTGGGATGGCCAGGGAGGTTCTGAGATCGTGGAGCTCTGATCACACGGCAACATTTTGGACTCTGTCAATTTTTCAAATTTGACTCCAGAGTCAGGCCCGCCAAGGGGACTTTGAGCTTGATTTGTGCCCAGGAAGTCTGCACCCTTCCTGGGATGCATTTAGAGAAGAAAACCAGCAGCCGTCATTTTCCTGGAGGTTTCGTACATGCAGAGATCCACCGCCGCGGTTGGAGATTGAATTATTTCTCTCCCCAGTCAGAGCGTACCCCGGCCGGGCTTTTATTTTTTTTCCCTGGGGGTCCCACCAGGACTTCCAGAGCTCCACCGTGCGCACTGTGTAATCTGGATTTTTATACCCAAGCAGAGAGACTCTGAGCGGGGGGCTCACGGAGGTCTGTTAATGGGTTCTGTGTGCCCTCCACCGCATTACTTCCCCTCCCCGATAAAGACCCCAAGGTCCGTTTCAGGACCATCTTTTCTCCAGAAGGAGCTCCAGGGGTTGGGGGCGAATCTGAATCTGAACCAGGACGGCGCACCCTCCCTGGGATGGCCAGAAAGGTCTGATACCATGGAAGCTCTGAACCCACAGCAACCTTTTGACTCCAGAGTCATGCCCGCCATGGGGGCTTTGGATTCGATTCGTGCCCAGGAAGGCTGCACCCTTCCTGGGAAGCACTTAGAGAAGTAAACCAGCAGCCGTCATTTTCCTGGATGTTTCGTACATGCAGTGATCCACCCCCGCGGTGGAGATTGAATTCTTTCTCTCCCCAGCCAGAGCACACCCCGGCCGGGCTTTTTTTTCCCCTGGGGGCCGTCTCCCACCAGGACTTCCAGAGCTCCACCGAGCGCACTGTGTAATCTGTATTTTTATACCCACGCAGAGAGACTCCGAGCGGGGCTCACGACGGTCTGTTCATGGGTTGTGCGTGCCCTCCACCGCTCTACTTCCCTTCCCCGATAAAGCCCCGAAGGTCCGTTTCAGGACCGTCTTTTCTCCAGATGGAGCTCCAGCGGGTGGCGGGCGAATCTGACTCTGGCCCAGGACGGTGCACCCTCCCTGGGCTAGCCAGGGAGGTCGTAGAGCATGGAGCTTTGAACCCACAGCAACTTTTTGGACTCGGTCAATTTTTTTCGAATTTGACTCCAGAGTCAAGCCCGCCATGGGCGTTTGAGCTTGCTTCGTGCCCAGGAAGGCTTCTCCACCTCCTCTACAAAAGCCTGAAGGGACGTTTTAGGACCGTCTTTGCTCCACACAGAGCTCCAGGGAGGGCGGGGGAATCTGACTCTTGCCCAGGACGGTGCACCCTCCCTGGGACGGCCAATGAGGTCGTAGAGCATGGAGCTCTGAACGCACCGCAACTTTTTTGGACTTTGTCATTTTCAAGAGCTTGGCTTCAGGGTCATTTTCTCCACGGGCTTTGGGCTTTATTCGTGCCCGGGAGAGGTGCGCTTTGCCTGGGATGGACTTTTTCAGAAGAACGGGCCCGTCTTTTCCTGGAGGTTTCATGTTTTTAAGAGCTCCGCCGTGGCGGAGATTGAACTCGCTCACCCAGCCAGAGTGCAGCCTCTCCGGCTTGGTCCACTGCCTTGAAGGCCCTGGAGCTTTGAGACCACAGCAACATCGTGGACTCTGTCATTTGTAAGAGCTTGTCTCCTCCACAGAAGCCCGAAGGGCCGTTTTAGGACCGTCTTTGCTCCAATATGAGCTCCAGGGAGGGCGGGCGAATATGACTCTGGCCCAGGACGGTCCACCCTCCCTGGGCTTCCCAGTGAGGTCCGAGAGCATGGAGCTCTGAACGCACCGCAACTTTTTTGGACTTTGTCATTTTCAAGAGCTTGGTTTCAGGGTCATTTTCTCCATGGGCTTTGGGCTTTATTCGTGCCCAGGAGAGGTGCGCTTTGCCTGGGAAGGACTTTTTCAGAAGAACGGGCCCGACTTTTCCTGGAGGTTTCATGTATTTAAGAGCTCCACCGTGGCGGAGATTGAACTCGCTCACCCAGCCAGAGTGCAACCTCTCCGGCTTGGTCCACTGCCTTGAAGGCCCTGGAGCTTTCAGTCCACAGCAACATCGTGGACTCTGTCATTTTTAAAGCTCGGCATTCCACCGTGGGCGTTTGAGCTTTATTCGTGCCCAGGAGAGATGCACCCACCCTGGGATGGACATCAGAGGAAAATCAGCCCGTCTTTTCCTGGAGGTTTCATGGTTTTAAGAGCTCCACCTTGGCGGAGATTTAACTCGCTCACCCAGCCAGAGTGCAACCTCTCCGGCTTGGTCCACTGCCTTGAAGGCCCTGGAGCTTTCAGACCACAGCAACATCGTGGACTCTGTCATTTGTAAGAGCTTGTCTCCTCTACAGAAGCCCGAAGGGACGTTTTAAGACCGTCTTTGCTCCACACGGAGCTCCAGGGAGGGCGGGCGAATCTGACTCTTGCCTAGGACGGTGCACCCTCCCTGGGTCGGCCAATGAGGTCTTAGAGCATGGAGCTCTGAACGCACCGCAACTTTTTGGACTTTGTCATTTTCGAGAGCTTGGCTTCAGGGTCATTTTCTCCATGGGCTTTGGGCTTTATTCGTGTCCAGGAGAGATGCACCCACCCTGGGATGGACATTAGAGGAAAATCAGCCCGTCTTTTCCTGGAGGTTTCATGGTTTTAAGAGCTCCACCTTGGCGGAGATTGAACTCGCTCACCCAGCCAGAGTGCAACCTCTCCGGCTTGGTCCACTGCCTTGAAGGCCCTGGAGCTTTCAGACCACAGCAACATCGTGGACTCTGTCATTTGTAAGAGCTTGTCTCCTCTACAGAAGCCCGAAGGGACGTATTAAGACCGTCTTTGCTCCACACGGAGCTCCAGGGAGGGCGGGCGAATCTGACTCTTGCCCAGGACGGTGCACCCTCCCTGGGTCGGCCAATGAGGTCTTAGAGCATGGAGCTCTGAACGCACCGCAACTTTTTGGACTTTGTCATTTTCGAGAGCTTGGCTTCAGGGTCATTTTCTCCATGGGCTTTGGGCTTTATTCGTGTCCAGGAGAGATGCACCCACCCTGGGATGGACATTAGAGGAAAATCAGCCCGTCTTTTCCTGGAGGTTTCATGGTTTTAAGAGCTCCACCTTGGCGGAGATTGAACTCGCTCACCCAGCCAGAGTGCAACCTCTCCGGCTTGGTCCACTGCCTTGAAGGCCCTGGAGCTTTCAGACCACAGCAACATCGTGGACTCTGTCATTTGTAAGAGCTTGTCTCCTCTACAGAAGCCCGAAGGGACGTTTTAAGACCGTCTTTGCTCCACACGGAGCTCCAGGGAGGGCGGGCGAATCTGACTCTTGCCCAGGACGGTGCACCCTCCCTGGGTCGGCCAATGAGGTCTTAGAGCATGGAGCTCTGAACGCACCGCAACTTTTTGGACTTTGTCATTTTCGAGAGCTTGGCTTCAGGGTCATTTTCTCCATGGGCTTTGGGCTTTATTCGTGTCCAGGAGAGATGCACCCACCCTGGGATGGACATTAGAGGAAAATTAGCCCGTCTTTTCCTGGAGGTTTCATGGTTTTAAGAGCTCCACCTTGGCGGAGATTGAACTCGCTCACCCAGCCAGAGTGCAACCTCTCCGGCTTGGTCCACTGCCTTGAAGGCCCTGGAGCTTTCAGACCACAGCAACATCGTGGACTCTGTCATTTGTAAGAGCTTGTCTCCTCTACAGAAGCCCGAAGGGACGTTTTAAGACCGTCTTTGCTCCACACGGAGCTCCAGGGAGGGCGGGCGAATCTGACTCTTGCCCAGGACGGTGCACCCTCCCTGGGTCGGCCAATGAGGTCTTAGAGCATGGAGCTCTGAACGCACCGCAACTTTTTGGACTTTGTCATTTTCGAGAGCTTGGCTTCAGGGTCATTTTCTCCATGGGCTTTGGGCTTTATTCGTGTCCAGGAGAGATGCACCCACCCTGGGATGGACATTAGAGGAAAATCAGCCCGTCTTTTCCTGGAGGTTTCATGGTTTTAAGAGCTCCACCTTGGCGGAGATTGAACTCGCTCACCCAGCCAGAGTGCAACCTCTCCGGCTTGGTCCACTGCCTTGAAGGCCCTGGAGCTTTCAGACCACAGCAACATCGTGGACTCTGTCATTTGAAAGAGCTTGTCTCCTCTACAGAAGCCCAAAGGGACGTTTTAGGACCGTCTTTGCTCCATACGGAGCTCCAGGGAGGGCGGGCGAATCTGACTCTTGCCCAGGACGGTGCACCCTCCCTGGGTCGGCCAATGAGGTCTTAGAGCATGGAGCTCTGAACGCACCGCAACTTTTTGGACTTTGTCATTTTCGAGAGCTTGGCTTCAGGGTCATTTTCTCCATGGGCTTTGGGCTTTATTCGTGTCCAGGAGAGATGCACCGACCCTGGGATGGACATTAGAGGAAAATCAGCCCGTCTTTTCCTGGAGGTTTCATGGTTTTAAGAGCTCCACCTTGGCGGAGATTGAACTCGCTCACCCAGCCAGAGTGCAACCTCTCCGGCTTGGTCCACTGCCTTGAAGGCCCTGGAGCTGTCAGACCACAGCAACATCGTGGACTCTGTCATTTGAAAGAGCTTGTCTCCTCTACAGAAGCCCAAAGGGACGTTTTAAGACCGTCTTTGCTCCATACGGAGCTCCAGGGAGGGCGGGCGAATCTGACTCTTGCCCAGGACGGTCCACCCTCCCTGGGCTTCCCAGTGAGGTCCGAGAGCATGGAGCTCTGAAAGAGCCGCAACTTTTTTGGACTTTGTCATTTTCGAGAGCTTGGTTTCAGGGTCATTTTCTCCATGGGCTTTGGGCTTTATTCGTGCCCAGGAGAGGTGCACCCACCCTGGGATGGACATTAGAGGAAAATCAGACCGTCTTTTCCTGGAGGTTTCATGGTTTTAAGAGCTCCACCGTGGCGGAGATTGAACTCGCTCACCCAGCCAGAGTGCAACCTCTCCGGCTTGGTCCACTGCCTTGAAGGCCCTGGAGCTTTCAGACCACAGCAACATCGTGGACTCTGTCATTTGAAAGAGCTTGTCTCCTCTACAGAAGCCCAAAGGGACGTTTTAGGACCGTCTTTGCTCCATACGGAGCTCCAGGGAGGGCGGGCGAATCTGACTCTTGCCCAGGACGGTCCACCCTCCCTGGGCTTCCCAGTGAGGTCCGAGAGCATGGAGCTCTGAAAGAGCCGCAACTTTTTTGGACTTTGTCATTTTCGAGAGCTTGGTTTCAGGGTCATTTTCTCCATGGGCTTTGGGCTTTATTCGTGCCCAGGAGAGGTGCACCCACCCTGGGATGGACATTAGAGGAAAATCAGACCGTCTTTTCCTGGAGGTTTCATGGTTTTAAGAGCTCCACCGTGGCGGAGATTGAACTCGCTCACCCAGCCAGAGTGCAACCTCTCCGGCTTGGTCCACTGCCTTGAAGGCCCTGGAGCTTTCAGACCACAGCAACATCGTGGACTCTGTCATTTGAAAGAGCTTGTCTCCTCTACAGAAGCCCAAAGGGACGTTTTAGGACCGTCTTTGCTCCATACGGAGCTCCAGGGAGGGCGGGCGAATCTGACTCTTGCCCAGGACGGTCCACCCTCCCTGGGCTTCCCAGTGAGGTCCGAGAGCATGGAGCTCTGAAAGCACCGCAACTTTTTTGGACTTTGTCATTTTCAAGAGCTTGGTTTCAGGGTCATTTTCTCCATGGGCTTTGGGCTTTATTCGTGCCCAGGAGAGGTGCACCCACCCTGGGATGGACATTAGAGGAAAATCAGACCGTCTTTTCCTGGAGGTTTCATGGTTTTAAGAGCTCCACCGTGGCGGAGATTGAACTCGCTCACCCAGCCAGAGTGCAACCTCTACGGCTTGGTCCACTGCCTTGAAGGCCCTGGAGCTTTCAGTCCACAGCAACATCGTGGACTCTGACATTTTTAAAGCTCGGCATTCCACCGTGGGCGTTTGAGCTTTATTCGTGCCCAGGAGAGATGCACCCACCCTGGGATGGACATTAGAGGAAAATCAGCCCGTCTTTTCCTGGAGGTTTCATGTTTTTAAGAGCTCCACCGTGGCGGAGATTGAACTCGCTCACCCAGCCAGAGTGCAACCTCTCCGTTTTGGTCCACTGCCTTGAAGGCCCTGGAGCTTTGAGACCACAGCAACATCGTGGACTTTGTCATTCAAAAGAGTTTGTCTCCTCTACAGAAGCCCAAAGGGACGTTTTAGGACCGTCTTTGCTCCACACGGAGCTCCAGGGAGGGCGGGAGAATCTGACTCTTGCCCAGGACGGTGCACCCTCCCTGGGACGGCCAATGAGGTCGTAGAGCATGGAGCTCTGAACGCACCGCAACTTTTTTGGACTTTGTCATTTTCGAGAGCTTGGTTTCAGGGTCATTTTCTCCATGGGCTTTGGGCTTTATTCGTGCCCAGGAGAGGTGCACCCACCCTGGGATGGACATTAGAGGAAAATCAGACCGTCTTTTCCTGGAGGTTTCATGGTTTTAAGAGCTCCACCGTGGCGGAGATTGAACTCGCTCACCCAGCCAGAGTGCAACCTCTCCGGCTTGGTCCACTGCCTTGAAGGCCCTGGAGCTTTCAGACCACAGCAACATCGTGGACTCTGTCATTTGAAAGAGCTTGTCTCCTCTACAGAAGCCCAAAGGGACGTTTTAGGACCGTCTTTGCTCCATACGGAGCTCCAGGGAGGGCGGGCGAATCTGACTCTTGCCCAGGACGGTCCACCCTCCCTGGGCTTCCCAGTGAGGTCCGAGAGCATGGAGCTCTGAAAGAGCCGCAACTTTTTTGGACTTTGTCATTTTCGAGAGCTTGGTTTCAGGGTCATTTTCTCCATGGGCTTTGGGCTTTATTCGTGCCCAGGAGAGGTGCACCCACCCTGGGATGGACATTAGAGGAAAATCAGACCGTCTTTTCCTGGAGGTTTCATGGTTTTAAGAGCTCCACCGTGGCGGAGATTGAACTCGCTCACCCAGCCAGAGTGCAACCTCTCCGGCTTGGTCCACTGCCTTGAAGGCCCTGGAGCTTTCAGACCACAGCAACATCGTGGACTCTGTCATTTGAAAGAGCTTGTCTCCTCTACAGAAGCCCAAAGGGACGTTTTAGGACCGTCTTTGCTCCATACGGAGCTCCAGGGAGGGCGGGCGAATCTGACTCTTGCCCAGGACGGTCCACCCTCCCTGGGCTTCCCAGTGAGGTCCGAGAGCATGGAGCTCTGAAAGCACCGCAACTTTTTTGGACTTTGTCATTTTCAAGAGCTTGGTTTCAGGGTCATTTTCTCCATGGGCTTTGGGCTTTATTCGTGCCCAGGAGAGGTGCACCCACCCTGGGATGGACATTAGAGGAAAATCAGACCGTCTTTTCCTGGAGGTTTCATGGTTTTAAGAGCTCCACCGTGGCGGAGATTGAACTCGCTCACCCAGCCAGAGTGCAACCTCTACGGCTTGGTCCACTGCCTTGAAGGCCCTGGAGCTTTCAGTCCACAGCAACATCGTGGACTCTGACATTTTTAAAGCTCGGCATTCCACCGTGGGCGTTTGAGCTTTATTCGTGCCCAGGAGAGATGCACCCACCCTGGGATGGACATTAGAGGAAAATCAGCCCGTCTTTTCCTGGAGGTTTCATGTTTTTAAGAGCTCCACCGTGGCGGAGATTGAACTCGCTCACCCAGCCAGAGTGCAACCTCTCCGTTTTGGTCCACTGCCTTGAAGGCCCTGGAGCTTTGAGACCACAGCAACATCGTGGACTTTGTCATTCAAAAGAGTTTGTCTCCTCTACAGAAGCCCAAAGGGACGTTTTAGGACCGTCTTTGCTCCACACGGAGCTCCAGGGAGGGCGGGAGAATCTGACTCTTGCCCAGGACGGTGCACCCTCCCTGGGACGGCCAATGAGGTCGTAGAGCATGGAGCTCTGAACGCACCGCAACTTTTTTGGACTTTGTCATTTTCAAGAGCTTGGCTTCAGGGTCATTTTCTCCATGGGCTTTGGGCTTTATTCGTGCCCAGGAGAGATGCACCCACCCTGGGATGGACTTTAGAGGAAAATCAGACCGTCTTTTCCTGGAGGTTTCATGGTTTTAAGAGCTCCACCGTGGCGGAGATTAAACTCGCTCACCCAGCCAGAGTGCAACCTCTACGGCTTGGTCCACTGCCTTGAAGGCCCTGGAGCTTTCAGTCCACAGCAACATCGTGGACTCTGTCATTTTTAAAGCTCGGCATTCCACCGTGGGCGTTTGAGCTTTATTCGTGCCCAGGAGAGATGCACCCACCCTGGGATGGACATTAGAGGAAAATCAGCCCGTCTTTTCCTGGAGGTTTCATGGTTTTAAGAGCTCCACCTTGGCGGAGATTGAACTCGCTCACCCAGCCAGAGTGCAACCTCTACGGCTTGGTCCACTGCCCTGAAGGTCCTGGAGCTTTGAGACCACAGCAACATCGTGGACTCTGTCATGTTTAAAGCCTGGCATTTGAGCTTTTATTCGTGCCCAGGAGAGCTGCACCTCACCTGGGATTCAGATTTTTAGAAAATCAGCCCGTCTCTTCCTGGATGTTTCATGTTTTTTCCAGTTACTCCCCAGCCAGAGTGCAGTCTCTCTGGCTTTGCTCTCTGCCTTGAAGGGGCCCTGGTGCTCAGGACTCCCAGTGATCCAACTCGGTCATTTTCAACCTCCCTCCCCAGCCAGGGTGCCACCTGGCTGGGCTTGGATTGCTCCCGGAGGCCCTCTCCCTCCAGGGCTCCATGGCACTGGCAAAATTCAGATTTTATCCCACCCAACCAGAGTGCCACCTGGGCTGGGCTTGGATTGCTCCTGGAGGCCCTCTCCCTCCAGGGCTCCATGGCACTGGCAAAATTCAGATTTTATCCCACCCAACCAGAGTGCCACCTGGGCTGGGCTTGGATTGCTCCTGGAGGCCCTCTCCCTCCAGAGCTCCATGGCACTGGCAAAATTCAGATTTTATCCCACCCAACCAGAGTGCCACCTGGGCTGGGCTTGGATTGCTCCTGGAGGCCCTCTCCCTCCAGGGCTCCATGGCACTGGCAAAATTCAGATTTTATCCCACCCAACCAGAGTGCCACCTGGGCTGGGCTTGGATTGCTCCTGGAGGCCCTCTCCCTCCAGAGCTCCATGGCACTGGCAAAATTCAGATTTTATCCCACCCAACCAGAGTGCCACCTGGGCTGGGCTTGGATTGCTCCTGGAGGCCCTGTCCCTCCAGAGCTCCATGGCACTGGCAAAATTCAGATTTTATCCCACCCAACCAGAGTGCCACCTGGGCTGGGCTTGGATTGCTCCTGGAGGCCCTCTCCCTCCAGAGCTCCATGGCACTGGCAAAATTCAGATTTTATCCCACCCAACCAGAGTGCCACCTGGCTGGGCTTGGATTGCTCCTGGAGGCCCTGTCCCTCCAGAGCTCCATGGCACTGGCAAAATTCAGATTTTATCCCACCCAACCAGAGTGCCACCTGGGCTGGGCTTGGATTGCTCCTGGAGGCCCTCTCCCTCCAGAGCTCCATGGCACTGGCAAAATTCAGATTTTATCCCACCCAACCAGAGTGCCACCTGGCTGGGCTTGGATTGCTCCTGGAGGCCCTGTCCCTCCAGAGCTCCATGGCACTGGCAAAATTCAGATTTTATCCCACCCAACCAGAGTGCCACCTGGGCTGGGCTTGGATTGCTCCTGGAGGCCCTCTCCCTCCAGAGCTCCATGGCACTGGCACAATTCAGATTTTATCCCACCCAGAGTGCCTCCTGGCTGGGCTTGGATTGGATTGCTCCTGGAGGCCCTCCGAGGGTGGTGGTGGTGTGTGTGTGTGTGTGTGTGTGTGTGTGTGTGTGTGTGTGTGCCTCCACCACACTCCCTCGCCATACAACCCCTGTGGTCAGTTTTAGGACCGTCTCGGCTCCAGACGAGGCACCCGGGGCGGCGGGCGAACCTGCGTCTGGCCCAGGACGGACCGACCTCTTCGGGGCTGGTCGGGAAGGACCGAGCGCCTGGGTCTTCCGGTCACCGCCAACGTTTGGCACTTAGGTTTTGGAGCGAGCTCGGCTCTGGAGCTCAGCCAACCCCACCGAGGAGGACCGAGCCGTGCCCAGGGATCGAGCCACCCGGGGCGGGCGAGAGACCTCCGTGGAGAGACGAGCCCCCAGGGCCAAGCCACGCTCCCAGGGAGAAAGGGGGGCAAGCGCGCGCGCACACACACACACACACACACTCCCCTTCTCCCCATAACCCAAATGGCTCGTTGCAGGACACCCTTTGCTCCGGCAGTTCCTCCAGAACCGCGGGGCTGGGCGCTTTAAGCCGGGTATGAAGCACCGAGCTCGGCCCGCGGGCGGGCCGCCGACGAGCGCCTGCAGTTTGCAGGATGGTAACCCACTGCAAACGGCTTTAAACGGCCGTAACTCGGCGAAGCCGCGTCCGATCGACGCCAAATTTTTATCGTGTTTAGAGCGGGACGAGAGCTTTCCAACGAGACCACCCGCAGCTCCGGGGGCCCCCGGGGGCCCGAGATACAGCGCCGCGAAAGCGAAAAACGCGAATATCTCGGCGAAAACTCGACGGATTCGGCGGGCACCGAGCTCGTTGGAAGCGTCTAGTCGAGACGAACAAAACGGTACCGGTTTGGTGAATTTTGGTGGTGTTTTCGCGGAGATATCGGCCGAAAACCACCGGGCGCGCTTCAAAATGGCGGCCGCCGATGACGTCACGGCCTCGGAACAAAATCGCCCGTATCTCGGGAACGCGAAGACCCAGAGAGCTCAAATTCGGGTGAGGGGGTCCCAGTAGGGCCCTTGCTCGAACCCTGGAGTGACGGGCCTCGGGAGCGCCCCCTACGGGATCGCCGTTCGCTGGGACCCCCGACTTTGGACGGCTGTAACTCGGGGACCCGGGCGAGTTGGACCTCGGGGGTGGGCTCTTTCGAAAGGCCTCGTCCGGCACTACGATCTATTAGAGTTTGGGGAATATTGGGCCGGGGGTTCCCGAGATATAAGCCCGTAAAGGTGCGCCTTTGACCGGGCGTAACTCCCTGGCCCGACGGCCCTCGGGGACGTGGGTGGGCTCGTTGGATAGGCCCCCTCGAGCCCTACGAGCGACCCGAGTTTGGAATTTTTTCGCCGCGTGCTTGTCGAGATATTCGCGAAAAACAAAAAATTTCCCCACCACGCTGCGCTCGTGGCTGACACCCACGTCTCCGACGGGACTCCCGGGACCGCGGGGGGCGACCTGACCGTGCCCGAGAAAGGTGAACCTTCCCGGGACCGCCGCCAGAGCCTCAGGGGCCCCGGAAGTCCCGGCCCACTGCAGGTTTTGGACTCTGAGGCGTTTTTCGGACCGGGAAAAGGGCACCGACTTTGGGCGGCTGTGGCTCGGGGACCCGGCCGCCTAGAGACTCCAAACTCGGGTCAAAGTAGGGTCTCGGTGGGCCCCTTCCGACGAGCCCGCCCCGGAGCTCCGGTGCCCCCCGGTCCCGGAGAAAAGTGGCCCGACGGGACGGCGCGCGCCTCGGAAGGAAAGGTCCCAGGGGCCCGGGGAGGCTGGGTCAGAGGGGGCCCGGAGGGATCCCCCGACCCCCGAAAGGGCGAGACTCTGGGACCTCCCCTTCCCGAGATACGGGCCGCTTTTTCAAAAAGTCCCTCGCGCGTTACCGGGCCTATCTCGGGACCGGGGGGTCCCAGAGGCCGGGGACGGCGGGTGGTGAGGGGACCCCGGGGGACCCTACTTCTCCCGCCGTCTCGAACCCCGGGGACCTCCCGGTCCCGAGATACGGCCACTTCCTGTCCGGATTCGACCGGGCGTAACTCGGAGAGGAGGCCGAGTTGGGGCTCCGGACTCTGGGGGTGGGGGGAGTACGACGAGACCCCCCGACACCGGGCGTAAGGGGGCCGGACTCTGCTCGGTTCCCGAGATACGGTCACTTCCTGTCCAGGTTTGATCGGGCGTATCTCGAAAAGTAAGCCGAGTTGGGACTCCAAACTCTGGGCGTGGGGGGTGCTCGAGGACACCCCCCTGTGCCCAGCGTACGGAGCCCCAACTCGGCTTGGTTCCAGAGATATGCCACCTCAAATTTGGAACTTTGACCGGACCTAACTCGAAAAGTAAGCCGAGTTGGGGCTCCATACTCTGGGCGTGGGGGGTGCTCGAGGACACCCCCCTGTGCCCCGCGTATGGAGCCCCAACTCGGCTTGGCTCCAGAGATATGCCACCTCAAATTCTGAACTTTGACCGGACCTAACTCGAAAAGTAAGCCGAGTTGGGGCTCCATGCTCCGGGCGTGGGGGGTGCTCGATGACACCCCCCTGTGCCCAGCGTATGGAGCCCCAACTCGGCTCGGTTCCCGAGATACGCTCACTTCCTGTCCAGGTTTGACCGGGCGTATCTCGAAAAGTAAGCCGAGTTGGGACTCCAAACTGTGGGCGTGGGGGGTGCTCGAGGACATCCCCCTGTGCCCAGCGTATGGAGCCCCAAATCGGCTTGGTTCCGGAGATGTGCCACCTCAAATTCTGAACTTTGACCGGACCTAACTCGAAAAGTTAGCCGAGTTGGGGCTCCATACTCTGGGCGTGGGGGGACCACTATGAGACCCCCCTGTGCCCAGAGTATGGAGCCCCAACTCGGCTTGGTTCCAGAGATGTGCCACCTCAAAGTTGGAACTTTGACCGGACCTAACTCGAAAAGTTAGCCGAGTTGGGGCTCCATACTCTGGGCGTGGGGGGACCACTATGAGACCCCCCCGTGCCCAGAGTATGGAGCCCCAACTCGGCTTCAGCACTGAGATACACCGGTTCAAACAAATGCACTCTGGTCAACCCTACCTTAAGAGAGTCCCAGTTAGTCCCACCGTTTACCCGGCTCCGGGAACCGGACGATTTGGGGCTCCAGACTCTGGGCGTGGGGGGGCGACCCGCGTCCCCAGAGTTCGGAGGCCCGACTCGGCTCGGCTCCAGAGATACGCCACCTCAAAAGTTGGAACTTTGACCGGACGTAACTATAAAAGTAAGCCGAGTTGGGGCTCCATACTCTGGGCGTGGGGGGTGCTCGAGGAGACCCCCCTGTGCCCAGAGTATGGAGCTCCAATTCGGCGTGGTTTCCGAGATACGCCCGGTCAAACCTGGACAGGAAGTGGCCGTATCTCGGAATCGGAATGTCCCAGGAGCTGGGGACGGTGGGGTCTGAAGGGGCCCTATGGGCCCTCCCCATGCCCGGAGTATGGAGCTCCAAGTCGGCGTGGTTTTCGAGATACACCCGGTCAAAGTCCCATCTCTGACCGAGCATAACTCAGGAACCAAGCCGATTTGGGGCTCCATACTCTGGGGTCATGGGGGGCCCAAGGGTGCCTCCCCATGCCCGGAGTATGGAGCCCCAAGTCGGCGTGGTTTCTGAGATACACCCGGTCAAAGTCCCATATCTGACCGGGCGTAACTCGGGAACCAAGCCGACTTGGGGCTCCATACTCTGGGGTCATATAGCACAACGATCTGATGTACATTACAGATATTAATTATGCAAAATTGGCATAAAATCAAACTGTCCACAAAGAGCTCCGTCAAATAAGTTGCAGGTGGGATGCTGTTTTCGACTTAGACATTTTCAGCGGGTGAATCCCTGTAAAGAATTGGGGATTTTTCATCATATGTGATGAAGTCCCCAATTCCTGACAGGGATTCACCCGACTCGGAGAACCAGAGCTCCGGGCAGGGACCCACACCTAGGTCCACCCTCCGCCCGACTCGGAGAACCAGAGCTCCGGCCGTGGACACCCACCTTGGTCCACCCTCATACCCGCCTCAGGGAACCAGGGACCCGGCCTGGGACCCCCACAACACCACACCCTCTGCCCGGCTCGGAGAACCAGAGCTCCGGCCGTGGACACCCACCTTGGTCCACCCTCATACCCGCCTCAGGGAACCAGGGACCCGGCCTGGAACCCCCACGACGCCACACCCTCTGCCCAGAGTGAGAGAGCCAGAGCTCCGGGCAGGGACCCCCACCCTGACCCAACCACTGCCCGACTCGGAGAACCACAACTCCGGGCAGGGACCCACACCTAGGTCCACCCTCCGCCCCACTCGGAGAACCAGAGCTCCGGCCGTGGACACCCACCTTGGTCCACCCTCATACCCGCCTCAGGGAACCAGGGACCCGGCCTGGAACCCCCACGACGCCACACCCTCTGCCCGACTCGGAGAACCAGAGCTCTGGGCGGGGACCCCCACCTTGGTCCACCCTCTGCCCAGAGTGAGAGAACCACAGCTCCGGGCAGGGACCCCCACCCTGACCCAACCGCTGCCCGACTCAGAGAACCACAACTCCGGGCAGGGACCCACACCATGGTCCGCCCTCTGCCCGACTCGGAGAACCAGAGCCACCC
>NW_027508922.1:2500-17500 GCF_051911475.1 Siphateles boraxobius | reverse complement strand
TTAGCCCGGGATCAAAGGAGCCCCGGGACGGACGAACCTGCGACGCGCGGGTTTCCTACACACGGGTCTCGCTCCGCTCGGGCCTGGGCTCGAGGCGGCACGGCCGCTCATAGGGCGCGTGAGGAACCGTCCGCCCGTGAGGGCGGGGGGGTGGTAGGCCTCTGGATCGAGGCCGTAACGGGGAAGGGTGCTTTTCAAAGCGGGTGGGAGGCGCGGGGCGAAGTCAGGCTCTGTGCCGTGATGGGGGGCCCCCAACGAAACCCCGCCAACCGTCAAAGCCTGACGACGGTCCCGACGTCACCGCTGCGGACATCCGTTTTCAGACGGGCCATCTGAGTCTCCCGAGGTCGACGCGGCCTGCTTTCCCCGGAGGGAGGCCGCGTCTCGAGTCGACGCGCAAAGCGGGGAGGAGCAAGCTGCCCATAGCGGTCTCGCGACCGGGCAGGGGCCGTCCCCAGGCGCGTCCAAAGTTCCAATCGACCAGTCAACCCTGACAGCGACGGCCCGAAGGAGAGGGTGCACCCCTCCGGGCCCCAGGCAACCCGGAGGCGCCCGTCTACCGTTACCTTGTCCGAGGAGAGTCTGGGTGTCCAAACCAGACCCGCGCGTTTCCTGGAAGTCTCGCCCGCACAGAGTGCACTTTATCTGGGCTGGGTCAGATCGTTTCCCAACCCGGTCTGACCACCACGGTTCTCACTTTTTCAAATTTGACTCCAGAGTCAGGCCCGCCAAGGGGACTTTGAGCTTGATTCGTGCCCAGGAAGTCTGCACCCTTCCTGGGATGCAGTTAGAGAAGAAAACCAGCAGCCGTCATTTTCCTGGAGGTTTCGTACATGCAGAGATCCACCGCCGCGGTGGTGATTGAATTCTTTCTCTCCCCAGCGCAACATGACCGGGCTTTTTTTTTTTCCTGGGGGCCCTCTCCCACCAGGACTTCCAGAGCTCCACCGCGCGCACTGTGTAATCTGGATTTTATACCCAAGCAGAGAGACTCTGAGCGGGGGGCTCATGGTGGTCTGTTAATGGGTTCTGTGTGCCCTCCACCGCACTACTTCCCCTCTCCCGATAAAGACCCCAAGGTCCGTTTTAGGACCGTCTTTTCTCCAGAAGGAGCTCCAGGGGTGTGGAGCGAATCTGAATCTGACCCAGGACGGCGCACCCTCCCTGGGATGGCCAGGGAGGTTCTGAGATCGTGGAGCTCTGATCACACGGCAACATTTTGGACTCTTGTCAATTTTTCAAATTTGACTCCAGAGTCAGGCCCGCCAAGGGGACTTTGAGCTTGATTAGTGCCCAGGAAGTCTGCACCCTTCCTGGGATGCAGTTAGGGAAGAAAACCAGCAGCCGTCATTTTCCTGGAGGTTTCGTACATGCAGAGATCCACCGCCGCGGTGGAGATTGAATTATTTCTCTCCCCAGTCAGAGCGTACCCCGGCCGGGCTTTTATTTTTTTCCCTGGGGGTCCCACCAGGACTTCCAGAGCTCCACCGTGCGCACTGTGTAATCTGGATTTTTATACCCAAGCAGAGAGACTCTGAGCGGGGGGCTCACGGAGGTCTGTTAATGGGTTCTGTGTGCCCTCCACCGCACTACTTCCCCTTCCCGATAAAGACCCCAAGGTCCGTTTTAAGACCGTCTTTTCTCCAGAAGGAGCTCCAGGGGTGGGGAGCGAATCTGAATCTGACCCAGGACGGCGCACCCTCCCTGGGATGGCCAGGGAGGTTCTGAGATCGTGGAGCTCTGATCACACGGCAACATTTTGGACTCTGTCAATTTTTCAAATTTGACTCCAGAGTCAGGCCCGCCAAGGGGACTTTGAGCTTGATTTGTGCCCAGGAAGTCTGCACCCTTCCTGGGATGCATTTAGAGAAGAAAACCAGCAGCCGTCATTTTCCTGGAGGTTTCGTACATGCAGAGATCCACCGCCGCGGTTGGAGATTGAATTATTTCTCTCCCCAGTCAGAGCGTACCCCGGCCGGGCTTTTATTTTTTTTCCCTGGGGGTCCCACCAGGACTTCCAGAGCTCCACCGTGCGCACTGTGTAATCTGGATTTTTATACCCAAGCAGAGAGACTCTGAGCGGGGGGCTCACGGAGGTCTGTTAATGGGTTCTGTGTGCCCTCCACCGCATTACTTCCCCTCCCCGATAAAGACCCCAAGGTCCGTTTCAGGACCATCTTTTCTCCAGAAGGAGCTCCAGGGGTTGGGGGCGAATCTGAATCTGAACCAGGACGGCGCACCCTCCCTGGGATGGCCAGAAAGGTCTGATACCATGGAAGCTCTGAACCCACAGCAACCTTTTGACTCCAGAGTCATGCCCGCCATGGGGGCTTTGGATTCGATTCGTGCCCAGGAAGGCTGCACCCTTCCTGGGAAGCACTTAGAGAAGTAAACCAGCAGCCGTCATTTTCCTGGATGTTTCGTACATGCAGTGATCCACCCCCGCGGTGGAGATTGAATTCTTTCTCTCCCCAGCCAGAGCACACCCCGGCCGGGCTTTTTTTTCCCCTGGGGGCCGTCTCCCACCAGGACTTCCAGAGCTCCACCGAGCGCACTGTGTAATCTGTATTTTTATACCCACGCAGAGAGACTCCGAGCGGGGCTCACGACGGTCTGTTCATGGGTTGTGCGTGCCCTCCACCGCTCTACTTCCCTTCCCCGATAAAGCCCCGAAGGTCCGTTTCAGGACCGTCTTTTCTCCAGATGGAGCTCCAGCGGGTGGCGGGCGAATCTGACTCTGGCCCAGGACGGTGCACCCTCCCTGGGCTAGCCAGGGAGGTCGTAGAGCATGGAGCTTTGAACCCACAGCAACTTTTTGGACTCGGTCAATTTTTTTCGAATTTGACTCCAGAGTCAAGCCCGCCATGGGCGTTTGAGCTTGCTTCGTGCCCAGGAAGGCTTCTCCACCTCCTCTACAAAAGCCTGAAGGGACGTTTTAGGACCGTCTTTGCTCCACACAGAGCTCCAGGGAGGGCGGGGGAATCTGACTCTTGCCCAGGACGGTGCACCCTCCCTGGGACGGCCAATGAGGTCGTAGAGCATGGAGCTCTGAACGCACCGCAACTTTTTTGGACTTTGTCATTTTCAAGAGCTTGGCTTCAGGGTCATTTTCTCCACGGGCTTTGGGCTTTATTCGTGCCCGGGAGAGGTGCGCTTTGCCTGGGATGGACTTTTTCAGAAGAACGGGCCCGTCTTTTCCTGGAGGTTTCATGTTTTTAAGAGCTCCGCCGTGGCGGAGATTGAACTCGCTCACCCAGCCAGAGTGCAGCCTCTCCGGCTTGGTCCACTGCCTTGAAGGCCCTGGAGCTTTGAGACCACAGCAACATCGTGGACTCTGTCATTTGTAAGAGCTTGTCTCCTCCACAGAAGCCCGAAGGGCCGTTTTAGGACCGTCTTTGCTCCAATATGAGCTCCAGGGAGGGCGGGCGAATATGACTCTGGCCCAGGACGGTCCACCCTCCCTGGGCTTCCCAGTGAGGTCCGAGAGCATGGAGCTCTGAACGCACCGCAACTTTTTTGGACTTTGTCATTTTCAAGAGCTTGGTTTCAGGGTCATTTTCTCCATGGGCTTTGGGCTTTATTCGTGCCCAGGAGAGGTGCGCTTTGCCTGGGAAGGACTTTTTCAGAAGAACGGGCCCGACTTTTCCTGGAGGTTTCATGTATTTAAGAGCTCCACCGTGGCGGAGATTGAACTCGCTCACCCAGCCAGAGTGCAACCTCTCCGGCTTGGTCCACTGCCTTGAAGGCCCTGGAGCTTTCAGTCCACAGCAACATCGTGGACTCTGTCATTTTTAAAGCTCGGCATTCCACCGTGGGCGTTTGAGCTTTATTCGTGCCCAGGAGAGATGCACCCACCCTGGGATGGACATCAGAGGAAAATCAGCCCGTCTTTTCCTGGAGGTTTCATGGTTTTAAGAGCTCCACCTTGGCGGAGATTTAACTCGCTCACCCAGCCAGAGTGCAACCTCTCCGGCTTGGTCCACTGCCTTGAAGGCCCTGGAGCTTTCAGACCACAGCAACATCGTGGACTCTGTCATTTGTAAGAGCTTGTCTCCTCTACAGAAGCCCGAAGGGACGTTTTAAGACCGTCTTTGCTCCACACGGAGCTCCAGGGAGGGCGGGCGAATCTGACTCTTGCCTAGGACGGTGCACCCTCCCTGGGTCGGCCAATGAGGTCTTAGAGCATGGAGCTCTGAACGCACCGCAACTTTTTGGACTTTGTCATTTTCGAGAGCTTGGCTTCAGGGTCATTTTCTCCATGGGCTTTGGGCTTTATTCGTGTCCAGGAGAGATGCACCCACCCTGGGATGGACATTAGAGGAAAATCAGCCCGTCTTTTCCTGGAGGTTTCATGGTTTTAAGAGCTCCACCTTGGCGGAGATTGAACTCGCTCACCCAGCCAGAGTGCAACCTCTCCGGCTTGGTCCACTGCCTTGAAGGCCCTGGAGCTTTCAGACCACAGCAACATCGTGGACTCTGTCATTTGTAAGAGCTTGTCTCCTCTACAGAAGCCCGAAGGGACGTATTAAGACCGTCTTTGCTCCACACGGAGCTCCAGGGAGGGCGGGCGAATCTGACTCTTGCCCAGGACGGTGCACCCTCCCTGGGTCGGCCAATGAGGTCTTAGAGCATGGAGCTCTGAACGCACCGCAACTTTTTGGACTTTGTCATTTTCGAGAGCTTGGCTTCAGGGTCATTTTCTCCATGGGCTTTGGGCTTTATTCGTGTCCAGGAGAGATGCACCCACCCTGGGATGGACATTAGAGGAAAATCAGCCCGTCTTTTCCTGGAGGTTTCATGGTTTTAAGAGCTCCACCTTGGCGGAGATTGAACTCGCTCACCCAGCCAGAGTGCAACCTCTCCGGCTTGGTCCACTGCCTTGAAGGCCCTGGAGCTTTCAGACCACAGCAACATCGTGGACTCTGTCATTTGTAAGAGCTTGTCTCCTCTACAGAAGCCCGAAGGGACGTTTTAAGACCGTCTTTGCTCCACACGGAGCTCCAGGGAGGGCGGGCGAATCTGACTCTTGCCCAGGACGGTGCACCCTCCCTGGGTCGGCCAATGAGGTCTTAGAGCATGGAGCTCTGAACGCACCGCAACTTTTTGGACTTTGTCATTTTCGAGAGCTTGGCTTCAGGGTCATTTTCTCCATGGGCTTTGGGCTTTATTCGTGTCCAGGAGAGATGCACCCACCCTGGGATGGACATTAGAGGAAAATTAGCCCGTCTTTTCCTGGAGGTTTCATGGTTTTAAGAGCTCCACCTTGGCGGAGATTGAACTCGCTCACCCAGCCAGAGTGCAACCTCTCCGGCTTGGTCCACTGCCTTGAAGGCCCTGGAGCTTTCAGACCACAGCAACATCGTGGACTCTGTCATTTGTAAGAGCTTGTCTCCTCTACAGAAGCCCGAAGGGACGTTTTAAGACCGTCTTTGCTCCACACGGAGCTCCAGGGAGGGCGGGCGAATCTGACTCTTGCCCAGGACGGTGCACCCTCCCTGGGTCGGCCAATGAGGTCTTAGAGCATGGAGCTCTGAACGCACCGCAACTTTTTGGACTTTGTCATTTTCGAGAGCTTGGCTTCAGGGTCATTTTCTCCATGGGCTTTGGGCTTTATTCGTGTCCAGGAGAGATGCACCCACCCTGGGATGGACATTAGAGGAAAATCAGCCCGTCTTTTCCTGGAGGTTTCATGGTTTTAAGAGCTCCACCTTGGCGGAGATTGAACTCGCTCACCCAGCCAGAGTGCAACCTCTCCGGCTTGGTCCACTGCCTTGAAGGCCCTGGAGCTTTCAGACCACAGCAACATCGTGGACTCTGTCATTTGAAAGAGCTTGTCTCCTCTACAGAAGCCCAAAGGGACGTTTTAGGACCGTCTTTGCTCCATACGGAGCTCCAGGGAGGGCGGGCGAATCTGACTCTTGCCCAGGACGGTGCACCCTCCCTGGGTCGGCCAATGAGGTCTTAGAGCATGGAGCTCTGAACGCACCGCAACTTTTTGGACTTTGTCATTTTCGAGAGCTTGGCTTCAGGGTCATTTTCTCCATGGGCTTTGGGCTTTATTCGTGTCCAGGAGAGATGCACCGACCCTGGGATGGACATTAGAGGAAAATCAGCCCGTCTTTTCCTGGAGGTTTCATGGTTTTAAGAGCTCCACCTTGGCGGAGATTGAACTCGCTCACCCAGCCAGAGTGCAACCTCTCCGGCTTGGTCCACTGCCTTGAAGGCCCTGGAGCTGTCAGACCACAGCAACATCGTGGACTCTGTCATTTGAAAGAGCTTGTCTCCTCTACAGAAGCCCAAAGGGACGTTTTAAGACCGTCTTTGCTCCATACGGAGCTCCAGGGAGGGCGGGCGAATCTGACTCTTGCCCAGGACGGTCCACCCTCCCTGGGCTTCCCAGTGAGGTCCGAGAGCATGGAGCTCTGAAAGAGCCGCAACTTTTTTGGACTTTGTCATTTTCGAGAGCTTGGTTTCAGGGTCATTTTCTCCATGGGCTTTGGGCTTTATTCGTGCCCAGGAGAGGTGCACCCACCCTGGGATGGACATTAGAGGAAAATCAGACCGTCTTTTCCTGGAGGTTTCATGGTTTTAAGAGCTCCACCGTGGCGGAGATTGAACTCGCTCACCCAGCCAGAGTGCAACCTCTCCGGCTTGGTCCACTGCCTTGAAGGCCCTGGAGCTTTCAGACCACAGCAACATCGTGGACTCTGTCATTTGAAAGAGCTTGTCTCCTCTACAGAAGCCCAAAGGGACGTTTTAGGACCGTCTTTGCTCCATACGGAGCTCCAGGGAGGGCGGGCGAATCTGACTCTTGCCCAGGACGGTCCACCCTCCCTGGGCTTCCCAGTGAGGTCCGAGAGCATGGAGCTCTGAAAGAGCCGCAACTTTTTTGGACTTTGTCATTTTCGAGAGCTTGGTTTCAGGGTCATTTTCTCCATGGGCTTTGGGCTTTATTCGTGCCCAGGAGAGGTGCACCCACCCTGGGATGGACATTAGAGGAAAATCAGACCGTCTTTTCCTGGAGGTTTCATGGTTTTAAGAGCTCCACCGTGGCGGAGATTGAACTCGCTCACCCAGCCAGAGTGCAACCTCTCCGGCTTGGTCCACTGCCTTGAAGGCCCTGGAGCTTTCAGACCACAGCAACATCGTGGACTCTGTCATTTGAAAGAGCTTGTCTCCTCTACAGAAGCCCAAAGGGACGTTTTAGGACCGTCTTTGCTCCATACGGAGCTCCAGGGAGGGCGGGCGAATCTGACTCTTGCCCAGGACGGTCCACCCTCCCTGGGCTTCCCAGTGAGGTCCGAGAGCATGGAGCTCTGAAAGCACCGCAACTTTTTTGGACTTTGTCATTTTCAAGAGCTTGGTTTCAGGGTCATTTTCTCCATGGGCTTTGGGCTTTATTCGTGCCCAGGAGAGGTGCACCCACCCTGGGATGGACATTAGAGGAAAATCAGACCGTCTTTTCCTGGAGGTTTCATGGTTTTAAGAGCTCCACCGTGGCGGAGATTGAACTCGCTCACCCAGCCAGAGTGCAACCTCTACGGCTTGGTCCACTGCCTTGAAGGCCCTGGAGCTTTCAGTCCACAGCAACATCGTGGACTCTGACATTTTTAAAGCTCGGCATTCCACCGTGGGCGTTTGAGCTTTATTCGTGCCCAGGAGAGATGCACCCACCCTGGGATGGACATTAGAGGAAAATCAGCCCGTCTTTTCCTGGAGGTTTCATGTTTTTAAGAGCTCCACCGTGGCGGAGATTGAACTCGCTCACCCAGCCAGAGTGCAACCTCTCCGTTTTGGTCCACTGCCTTGAAGGCCCTGGAGCTTTGAGACCACAGCAACATCGTGGACTTTGTCATTCAAAAGAGTTTGTCTCCTCTACAGAAGCCCAAAGGGACGTTTTAGGACCGTCTTTGCTCCACACGGAGCTCCAGGGAGGGCGGGAGAATCTGACTCTTGCCCAGGACGGTGCACCCTCCCTGGGACGGCCAATGAGGTCGTAGAGCATGGAGCTCTGAACGCACCGCAACTTTTTTGGACTTTGTCATTTTCGAGAGCTTGGTTTCAGGGTCATTTTCTCCATGGGCTTTGGGCTTTATTCGTGCCCAGGAGAGGTGCACCCACCCTGGGATGGACATTAGAGGAAAATCAGACCGTCTTTTCCTGGAGGTTTCATGGTTTTAAGAGCTCCACCGTGGCGGAGATTGAACTCGCTCACCCAGCCAGAGTGCAACCTCTCCGGCTTGGTCCACTGCCTTGAAGGCCCTGGAGCTTTCAGACCACAGCAACATCGTGGACTCTGTCATTTGAAAGAGCTTGTCTCCTCTACAGAAGCCCAAAGGGACGTTTTAGGACCGTCTTTGCTCCATACGGAGCTCCAGGGAGGGCGGGCGAATCTGACTCTTGCCCAGGACGGTCCACCCTCCCTGGGCTTCCCAGTGAGGTCCGAGAGCATGGAGCTCTGAAAGAGCCGCAACTTTTTTGGACTTTGTCATTTTCGAGAGCTTGGTTTCAGGGTCATTTTCTCCATGGGCTTTGGGCTTTATTCGTGCCCAGGAGAGGTGCACCCACCCTGGGATGGACATTAGAGGAAAATCAGACCGTCTTTTCCTGGAGGTTTCATGGTTTTAAGAGCTCCACCGTGGCGGAGATTGAACTCGCTCACCCAGCCAGAGTGCAACCTCTCCGGCTTGGTCCACTGCCTTGAAGGCCCTGGAGCTTTCAGACCACAGCAACATCGTGGACTCTGTCATTTGAAAGAGCTTGTCTCCTCTACAGAAGCCCAAAGGGACGTTTTAGGACCGTCTTTGCTCCATACGGAGCTCCAGGGAGGGCGGGCGAATCTGACTCTTGCCCAGGACGGTCCACCCTCCCTGGGCTTCCCAGTGAGGTCCGAGAGCATGGAGCTCTGAAAGCACCGCAACTTTTTTGGACTTTGTCATTTTCAAGAGCTTGGTTTCAGGGTCATTTTCTCCATGGGCTTTGGGCTTTATTCGTGCCCAGGAGAGGTGCACCCACCCTGGGATGGACATTAGAGGAAAATCAGACCGTCTTTTCCTGGAGGTTTCATGGTTTTAAGAGCTCCACCGTGGCGGAGATTGAACTCGCTCACCCAGCCAGAGTGCAACCTCTACGGCTTGGTCCACTGCCTTGAAGGCCCTGGAGCTTTCAGTCCACAGCAACATCGTGGACTCTGACATTTTTAAAGCTCGGCATTCCACCGTGGGCGTTTGAGCTTTATTCGTGCCCAGGAGAGATGCACCCACCCTGGGATGGACATTAGAGGAAAATCAGCCCGTCTTTTCCTGGAGGTTTCATGTTTTTAAGAGCTCCACCGTGGCGGAGATTGAACTCGCTCACCCAGCCAGAGTGCAACCTCTCCGTTTTGGTCCACTGCCTTGAAGGCCCTGGAGCTTTGAGACCACAGCAACATCGTGGACTTTGTCATTCAAAAGAGTTTGTCTCCTCTACAGAAGCCCAAAGGGACGTTTTAGGACCGTCTTTGCTCCACACGGAGCTCCAGGGAGGGCGGGAGAATCTGACTCTTGCCCAGGACGGTGCACCCTCCCTGGGACGGCCAATGAGGTCGTAGAGCATGGAGCTCTGAACGCACCGCAACTTTTTTGGACTTTGTCATTTTCAAGAGCTTGGCTTCAGGGTCATTTTCTCCATGGGCTTTGGGCTTTATTCGTGCCCAGGAGAGATGCACCCACCCTGGGATGGACTTTAGAGGAAAATCAGACCGTCTTTTCCTGGAGGTTTCATGGTTTTAAGAGCTCCACCGTGGCGGAGATTAAACTCGCTCACCCAGCCAGAGTGCAACCTCTACGGCTTGGTCCACTGCCTTGAAGGCCCTGGAGCTTTCAGTCCACAGCAACATCGTGGACTCTGTCATTTTTAAAGCTCGGCATTCCACCGTGGGCGTTTGAGCTTTATTCGTGCCCAGGAGAGATGCACCCACCCTGGGATGGACATTAGAGGAAAATCAGCCCGTCTTTTCCTGGAGGTTTCATGGTTTTAAGAGCTCCACCTTGGCGGAGATTTGAACTCGCTCACCCAGCCAGAGTGCAACCTCTACGGCTTGGTCCACTGCCCTGAAGGTCCTGGAGCTTTGAGACCACAGCAACATCGTGGACTCTGTCATGTTTAAAGCCTGGCATTTGAGCTTTTATTCGTGCCCAGGAGAGCTGCACCTCACCTGGGATTCAGATTTTTAGAAAATCAGCCCGTCTCTTCCTGGATGTTTCATGTTTTTTCCAGTTACTCCCCAGCCAGAGTGCAGTCTCTCTGGCTTTGCTCTCTGCCTTGAAGGGGCCCTGGTGCTCAGGACTCCCAGTGATCCAACTCGGTCATTTTCAACCTCCCTCCCCAGCCAGGGTGCCACCTGGCTGGGCTTGGATTGCTCCCGGAGGCCCTCTCCCTCCAGGGCTCCATGGCACTGGCAAAATTCAGATTTTATCCCACCCAACCAGAGTGCCACCTGGGCTGGGCTTGGATTGCTCCTGGAGGCCCTCTCCCTCCAGGGCTCCATGGCACTGGCAAAATTCAGATTTTATCCACCCAACCAGAGTGCCACCTGGGCTGGGCTTGGATTGCTCCTGGAGGCCCTCTCCCTCCAGAGCTCCATGGCACTGGCAAAATTCAGATTTTATCCCACCCAACCAGAGTGCCACCTGGGCTGGGCTTGGATTGCTCCTGGAGGCCCTCTCCCTCCAGGGCTCCATGGCACTGGCAAAATTCAGATTTTATCCCACCCAACCAGAGTGCCACCTGGGCTGGGCTTGGATTGCTCCTGGAGGCCCTCTCCCTCCAGAGCTCCATGGCACTGGCAAAATTCAGATTTTATCCCACCCAACCAGAGTGCCACCTGGGCTGGGCTTGGATTGCTCCTGGAGGCCCTGTCCCTCCAGAGCTCCATGGCACTGGCAAAATTCAGATTTTATCCCACCCAACCAGAGTGCCACCTGGGCTGGGCTTGGATTGCTCCTGGAGGCCCTCTCCCTCCAGAGCTCCATGGCACTGGCAAAATTCAGATTTTATCCCACCCAACCAGAGTGCCACCTGGCTGGGCTTGGATTGCTCCTGGAGGCCCTGTCCCTCCAGAGCTCCATGGCACTGGCAAAATTCAGATTTTATCCCACCCAACCAGAGTGCCACCTGGGCTGGGCTTGGATTGCTCCTGGAGGCCTCTCCCTCCAGAGCTCCATGGCACTGGCAAAATTCAGATTTTATCCCACCCAACCAGAGTGCCACCTGGCTGGGCTTGGATTGCTCCTGGAGGCCCTGTCCCTCCAGAGCTCCATGGCACTGGCAAAATTCAGATTTTATCCCACCCAACCAGAGTGCCACCTGGGCTGGGCTTGGATTGCTCCTGGAGGCCCTCTCCCTCCAGAGCTCCATGGCACTGGCACAATTCAGATTTTATCCCACCCAGAGTGCCTCCTGGCTGGGCTTGGATTGGATGCTCCTGGAGGCCCTCCGAGGGTGGTGGTGGTGTGTGTGTGTGTGTGTGTGTGTGTGTGTGTGTGTGTGTGTGCCTCCACCACACTCCCTCGCCATACAACCCCTGTGGTCAGTTTTAGGACCGTCTCGGCTCCAGACGAGGCACCCGGGGCGGCGGGCGAACCTGCGTCTGGCCCAGGACGGACCGACCCTCTTCGGGGCTGGTCGGGAAGGACCGAGCGCCTGGGTCTTCCGGTCACCGCCAACGTTTGGCACTTAGGTTTTGGAGCGAGCTCGGCTCTGGAGCTCAGCCAACCCCACCGAGGAGGACCGAGCCGTGCCCAGGGATCGAGCCACCCGGGGCGGGCGAGAGACCTCCGTGGAGAGACGAGCCCCCAGGGCCAAGCCACGCTCCCAGGGAGAAAGGGGGGCAAGCGCGCGCGCACACACACACACACACACACACTCCCCTTCTCCCCATAACCCAAATGGCTCGTTGCAGGACACCCTTTGCTCCGGCAGTTCCTCCAGAACCGCGGGGCTGGGCGCTTTAAGCCGGGTATGAAGCACCGAGCTCGGCCCGCGGGCGGGCCGCCGACGAGCGCCTGCAGTTTGCAGGATGGTAACCCACTGCAAACGGCTTTAAACGGCCGTAACTCGGCGAAGCCGCGTCCGATCGACGCCAAATTTTTATCGTGTTTAGAGCGGGACGAGAGCTTTCCAACGAGACCACCCGCAGCTCCGGGGGCCCCCGGGGCCGAGATACAGCGCCGCGAAAGCGAAAAACGCGAATATCTCGGCGAAAACTCGACGGATTCGGCGGGCACCGAGCTCGTTGGAAGCGTCTAGTCGAGACGAACAAAACGGTACCGGTTTGGTGAATTTTGGTGGTGTTTTCGCGGAGATATCGGCCGAAAACCACCGGGCGCGCTTCAAAATGGCGGCCGCCGATGACGTCACGGCCTCGGAACAAAATCGCCCGTATCTCGGGGAACGCGAAGACCCAGAGAGCTCAAATTCGGGTGAGGGGGTCCCAGTAGGGCCCTTGCTCGAACCCTGGAGTGACGGGCCTCGGGAGCGCCCCCTACGGGATCGCCGTTCGCTGGGACCCCCGACTTTGGACGGCTGTAACTCGGGGACCCGGGCGAGTTGGACCTCGGGGGTGGGCTCTTTCGAAAGGCCTCGTCCGGCACTACGATCTATTAGAGTTTGGGAATATTGGGCCGGGGGTTCCCGAGATATAAGCCCGTAAAGGTGCGCCTTTGACCGGGCGTAACTCCCTGGCCCGACGGCCCTCGGGGACGTGGGTGGGCTCGTTGGATAGGCCCCCTCGAGCCCTACGAGCGACCCGAGTTTGGAATTTTTTCGCCGCGTGCTTGTCGAGATATTCGCGAAAAACAAAAAATTTCCCCACCACGCTGCGCTCGTGGCTGACACCCACGTCTCCGACGGGACTCCCGGGACCGCGGGGGGCGACCTGACCGTGCCCGAGAAAGGTGAACCTTCCCGGGACCGCCGCCAGAGCCTCAGGGGCCCCGGAAGTCCCGGCCCACTGCAGGTTTTGGACTCTGAGGCGTTTTTCGGACCGGGAAAAGGGCACCGACTTTGGGCGGCTGTGGCTCGGGGACCCGGCCGCCTAGAGACTCCAAACTCGGGTCAAAGTAGGGTCTCGGTGGGCCCCTTCCGACGAGCCCGCCCCGGAGCTCCGGTGCCCCCCGGTCCCGGAGAAAAGTGGCCCGACGGGACGGCGCGCGCCTCGGAAGGAAAGGTCCCAGGGGCCCGGGGAGGCTGGGTCAGAGGGGGCCCGGAGGGATCCCCCGACCCCCGAAAGGGCGAGACTCTGGACCTCCCCTTCCCGAGATACGGGCCGCTTTTTCAAAAAGTCCCTCGCGCGTTACCGGGCCTATCTCGGGACCGGGGGGTCCCAGAGGCCGGGGACGGCGGGTGGTGAGGGGACCCCGGGGGACCCTACTTCTCCCGCCGTCTCGAACCCCGGGGACCTCCCCGGTCCCGAGATACGGCCACTTCCTGTCCGGATTCGACCGGGCGTAACTCGGAGAGGAGGCCGAGTTGGGGCTCCGGACTCTGGGGGTGGGGGAGTACGACGAGACCCCCCGACACCGGGCGTAAGGGGGCCGGACTCTGCTCGGTTCCCGAGATACGGTCACTTCCTGTCCAGGTTTGATCGGGCGTATCTCGAAAAGTAAGCCGAGTTGGGACTCCAAACTCTGGGCGTGGGGGGTGCTCGAGGACACCCCCCTGTGCCCAGCGTACGGAGCCCCAACTCGGCTTGGTTCCAGAGATATGCCACCTCAAATTTGGAACTTTGACCGGACCTAACTCGAAAAGTAAGCCGAGTTGGGGCTCCATACTCTGGGCGTGGGGGGTGCTCGAGGACACCCCCTGTGCCCCGCGTATGGAGCCCCAACTCGGCTTGGCTCCAGAGATATGCCACCTCAAATTCTGAACTTTGACCGGACCTAACTCGAAAAGTAAGCCGAGTTGGGGCTCCATGCTCCGGGCGTGGGGGTGCTCGATGACACCCCCTGTGCCCAGCGTATGGAGCCCAACTCGGCTCGGTTCCCGAGATACGCTCACTTCCTGTCCAGGTTTGACCGGGCGTATCTCGAAAAGTAAGCCGAGTTGGGACTCCAAACTGTGGGCGTGGGGGGTGCTCGAGGACATCCCCCTGTGCCCAGCGTATGGAGCCCCAAATCGGCTTGGTTCCGGAGATGTGCCACCTCAAATTCTGAACTTTGACCGGACCTAACTCGAAAAGTTAGCCGAGTTGGGGCTCCATACTCTGGGCGTGGGGGGACCACTATGAGACCCCCCTGTGCCCAGAGTATGGAGCCCCAACTCGGCTTGGTTCCAGAGATGTGCCACCTCAAAGTTGGAACTTTGACCGGACCTAACTCGAAAAGTTAGCCGAGTTGGGGCTCCATACTCTGGGCGTGGGGGGACCACTATGAGACCCCCCGTGCCCAGAGTATGGAGCCCCAACTCGGCTTCAGCACTGAGATACACCGGTTCAAACAAATGCACTCTGGTCAACCCTACCTTAAGAGAGTCCCAGTTAGTCCCACCGTTTACCCGGCTCCGGGAACCGGACGATTTGGGGCTCCAGACTCTGGGGCGTGGGGGGGCGACCCGCGTCCCCAGAGTTCGGAGGCCCGACTCGGCTCGGCTCCAGAGATACGCCACCTCAAAAGTTGGAACTTTGACCGGACGTAACTATAAAAGTAAGCCGAGTTGGGGCTCCATACTCTGGGCGTGGGGGGTGCTCGAGGAGACCCCCCTGTGCCCAGAGTATGGAGCTCCAATTCGGCGTGGTTTCCGAGATACGCCCGGTCAAACCTGGACAGGAAGTGGCCGTATCTCGGAATCGGAATGTCCCAGGAGCTGGGGACGGTGGGGTCTGAAGGGGCCCTATGGGCCCTCCCCATGCCCGGAGTATGGAGCTCCAAGTCGGCGTGGTTTTCGAGATACACCCGGTCAAAGTCCCATCTCTGACCGAGCATAACTCAGGAACCAAGCCGATTTGGGGCTCCATACTCTGGG
>NW_027508921.1:122500-157500 GCF_051911475.1 Siphateles boraxobius | reverse complement strand
GAACCACGAGCCGGAGCGCCGCGACGCCAAGCGTCAGCGCCTGTCAAGCGCGTTCCTCTCATGCAGCAAGAGTCAGCAGCGTCAGTGTGCCACGCAGAAACACTAGAAAAAAACCGTACCATTCTCTTGAGCGTTCAGACTCACGCGTCGCGACCCAGGGCGTCTAGCCATCTATCGGCGCGTCGCGTCTTGGGAAGCCGCGGGAGGAGAGCCCGGTGGCGGCGGAGGGATTCGTGTGCGTCCGCTGAAGCTCCAGCGGAAGGTGGATTTTTCATAATTGTGCGACTCCGAGTCCAGACTGACGCGGCGTGACGCGTCGCTCGAGCCCGTCCCTCCCGCTGAGTCAGAGTGAAGTCAACGCCCGCGGCGCGTCACATGACCCAGGCGGAGCGCGCGGCGCGTCGGGATCACTGACACCTACAGGCTACGTTTATTGTTATCATAGCACACCTCATGAACAGTTTCACATATAAAGAATGTGATAACACTTGACAATAAGCTTCATTAGTTAATGTATTAACTTACAATGAGCGATACATTTTTGTACAGTATTTATTCATCTTTGTTAATGTTAGTTGATAAAAATACAGCTGTTCATTGTTTGTTCACAGTGACACTTAATATAAAGTCCATTATTTATAGATTCTTGGTAACACTTTAAAATAAAGTCATTATAGTTAACTACCATAGTTAACATGAACTAAAAATGAACAATACTTCTGCAGCATTTATTAATCTTAATATTAATTTAAACTTTTACTAATAGGTTATTTAAATCAAATGTTGTATTTGTTAACATTAGTTAATGCACTGTGAACTAGCATGAACAAATAATGAACAGCTGTATTTTTATTAACTAACATTAATAAAGATTAAAAACAGAAAATAATCCAAGGCATTCGACTTTGTGTAGAAAAAAGTATAAAAAGTCTTTATTAAATCTATTTTTGATTGTATTATGTGATAATTTAATGTACGCATCTACGTTGGAAACTAATTTCCTCCCGATGACAAATAAAAAAATATATTTATCTATCTAACAGTGTTTCACATATAAAGAATATTAACACTTTACAATAAAGTTAATTAGTTTACATTAATGTCTTAACTAACACAAACTAACAATAAGCAATACATTTGTTACAGTATTTATTAATCTACAACTGTTCATTGTTTGTTCATCTTAGTTAATGTTAACAAATACAACCTTTGATTCTAATAACGTATTAGTAAATGTTGAAATGAATATTAATTGAGATTAATAAATGTTGTAGAAGTATTGTTCATTATTAGTTCATGTTATATGGTACTGTCACCGTCACGCTAGCGGGACGCCTAACTTTACTTCGCTATATTACTATTAAATCCTAATTTAATAATGACAAACTATATATCGTAGGAAAGGTCTAAGACTCCTAAATATATATTTTAGTGCTGTTTCTTATTACAAATTATGTAGAAAGAGTAATAGATGAATTTATGACAAGAGTGCACCTCAAAAAATCTACATTGTTACATTGCTAATCTATCATTACAGGAGTTTATGACCTTTGTCTCAAAAAGTCAACACACACACACACACACACACACACACACACACACACACACACACACACACACACACACACACACACACACACTTTTAATAATTGAAACTTTGTTTTTTACATTTACATTTAGCAGACGCTTTTATCCACAGCGACTTACAACTTTTTAATGCTAAAAGTTCATAATAAAACAATCTAGTATTTGTCAATAAAAACATTATAAAATAATATTATCCTCATATAATATATATATATATATATATAATTTTTTTATTAATACATCACATATTTTAGAAGTTATTGGACAAAATTGGACGTTGCGTTACCATAGAAACGGTACTCTAAATTATTTTATTAGGCTCCTCCCCTTTTGGGCATCATCTTTCATAATTTATTATCAAAACTTTTTCTAATCTTGACAAAACAAATATTGTCAGAAAGGTCTGAGTCTCAAGGTTCCATATATTTAGTGACAGAAGTGATATTTGGATAGAAATTTATTAATTTGTTACGGGAGAATGCATACAAGTAAATTCAATGGAACCCGGTGGCTATTTTTGGTATTACGCCTAAACAAAATCTCATGGGAACTTACATTTTTGTGATATCAACTTTAAATTTGGAACACATTTGGTTAGATGTATGGCTTTCATTATATAGTAATTTTATAGTTAAAAGATATTTTGTAAAATATTTTATATAAAAGAAAAAATATGAATACAGTATATTTAATTTACTGTAAATTTAAACTTCCATAACTTTTTCATACTTTAATTTTTTGAAGTGCTTTCACTTCAGTAAAAATCTTCTGAGTGTTTTCTTTAAAACAAGAACAAAGGTCTTAGGTCTATATTACAAAGCATTCTTGAATTACAACCATTTAAGTTTGTATAGTGCATTTTAATGTCCATTATCAAAAAGGGAGGGGGGGGGGGGTGACGGTTAAGGGGTTAAATAATGAACCTTATTGTAAAGTGTTACCAAGAATGTATAAATAATGGAACATATTATTTATATTAAGTGTCTTTATTAACCATGGAAGCTTAAGGTAATTGTGACTTTTTAATCTCATTATTTTTCTCTCAATTCTAATTTTTAACTGACGATTCAGATTTTTTCTATAAATAAAAAAAATCATAATTGCGAGATATAAACTCACAATTTCGTGAGATTAACAGTCGCAATTACCATTATTATTATTTTTTTTATTCCGTGCCAGAAACAAGCTTAAATATTTAACTATTCTGTACTAATATTTAAATTAGTCATTTGATGCAATGCACTTATTGTGTACATACATGTTTTACATTGTACTTATATTTAAAAGAAAATACTATGGAAGTCAATGGGGTCCATCAACTGTCTGGTTACCGACACTCTTCACAATATCTTTATTGTGTTCAGAAGAAGAAAGAAGTTCTTACAGGTTTGAAACAACTTGAGGGAGAGTAAACGATGACGGAATTTATTTTGAAGTGAACTATTCCTTTAACCGTAACCGTAACCCTACCCGTATCACCAAACCTGCGCTACCCTTACCCGTATCACCAAACCTGCGCTAAACTTACCCGTATCACCAAACCTGTGCTAATCTTACCCGTATCACCAAACCTGCGCTACCCTTACCCGTATCACCAAACCTGTCCTAATCTTACCCGTATCACCAAACCTGCGCTACCCTTACCCGTATCACCAAACCTGTCCTAATCTTACCCGTATCACCAAACCTGTGCTAATCTTACCCGTATCACCAAACCTGTGCTAACCTTACCGGTATCACCAAACCTGTGCTAATCTTACCCGTATCACCAAACCTGTGCTAATCTTACCCGTATCACCAAACCTGTGCTAATCTTACCCGTATCACCAAACCTGTGCTAATCTTACCCGTATCACCAAACCTGTCCTAATCTTACCCGTATCACCAAACCTGTGCTAATCTTACCCGTATCACCAAACCTGTGCTAATCTTACCCGTATCACCAAACCTGTGCTAATCTTACCCGTATCACCAAACCTGTGCTAATCTTACCCGTATCACCAAACCTGTCCTAATCTTACCCGTATCACCAAACCTGTGCTAATCTTACCCGTATCACCAAACCTGTGCTAACCTTACCGGTATCACCAAACCTGCGCTACCCTTACCCGTATCACCAAACCTGTCCTAATCTTACCGGTATCACCAAACCTGTGCTAATCTTACCCGTATCACCAAACCTGTGCTAATCTTACCCGTATCACCAAACCTGTGCTAACCTTACCCGTATCACCAAACCTGCGCTACCCTTACCCGCATCACCAAACCTGTGCTAATCTTACCCGTATCACCAAACCTGTGCTAATCTTACCCGTATCACCAAACCTGTGCTAATCTTACCCGTATCACCAAACCTGTGCTAACCTTACCCGTATCACCAAACCAGTGCTAAACTTACCCGTATCACCTAACCAGGGCTAATCTTACCCGTGTCACCAAACCAGTGCTAATCTTACCCGTATCACCAAACCAGTGCTAATCTTACCCGTATCACCAAACCTGTGCTAATCTTACCCGTATCACCAAACCAGTGCTAAACTTACCCGTATCACCAAACCAGTGCTAAACTTACCCGTATCACCAAACCTGTGCTAATCTTACCCGTATCACCAAACCAGTGCTAAACTTACCCGTATCACCAAACCAGTGCTAAACTTACCCGTATCACCAAACCAGTGCTAATCTTACCCGTATCACCAAACCAGTGCTAATCTTACCCGTATCACCAAACCAGTGCTAATCTTACCCGTATCACCAAACCTGTACTAAACTTACCCGTATCACCAAACCTGAGCTAATCTTACCCGTATCACCAAACCAGTGCTAAACTTACCCGTATCACCAAACCAGTGCTAAACTTACCCGTATCACCAAACCTGTGCTAATCTTACCCGTATCACCAAACCTGTGCAAAACTTACCCGTACCACCAAACCTGTGCTAATCTTACCCGTATCACCAAACCTGTGCTAATCTTACCCGTATCACCAAACCTGTGCTAACCTTACCCGTATCACCAAACCAGTGCTAAACTTACCCGTATCACCTAACCAGGGCTAATCTTACCCGTGTCACCAAACCAGTGCTAATCTTACCCGTGTCACCAAACCAGTGCTAATCTTACCCGTATCACCAAACCTGTGCTAATCTTACCCGTATCACCAAACCAGTGCTAAACTTACCCGTATCACCAAACCAGTGCTAAACTTACCCGTATCACCAAACCTGTGCTAATCTTACCCGTATCACCAAACCAGTGCTAAACTTACCCGTATCACCAAACCAGTGCTAAACTTACCCGTATCACCAAACCAGTGCTAATCTTACCCGTATCACCAAACCAGTGCTAATCTTACCCGTATCACCAAACCAGTGCTAATCTTACCCGTATCACCAAACCTGTGCTAAACTTACCTGTATCACCAAACCTGAGCTAATTTTACCCGTATCACCAAACCAGTGCTAAACTTACCCGTATCACCAAACCAGTGCTAAACTTACCCGTATCACCAAACCTGTGCTAATCTTACCCGTATCACCAAACCTGTGCAAAACTTACCCGTACCACCAAACCTGTGCTAATCTTACCCGTATCACCACACCTAAGCTAATCTTACCCGTATCACCAAACCAGTGCTAGACTTACCCGTATCACCAAACCAGTGCTAAACTTACCCGTATCACCAAACATGTGCTAATCTTACCCGTATCACCAAACCAGTGCTAAGCTTACCCGTATCACCAAACCTGTGCTAAGCTTACCCGTACCACCAAACCAGTGCTAACCTTACCCGTAACACCAAACCTGTGCTAACCTTACCCGTACCACCAAACCTGTGCTAATCTTACCCGTATCACCAGACCTGTGCTAAACTTACCCGTATCACCAAACCTGTGCTAACCTTACCCGTATCACCAAACCTGTGCTAAACTTACCAGTATCACCAAACCTGTGCTAAACTTACCCGTACCACCAAACCTGTGATAACCTTACCCGTACCACCAAACCAGCTAACCTTACCCATACCACCAAACCTGTGTTAACCTTACCCGTACCACCAAACCAGTGCTAAACTTACCCGTATCACCAAACCTGTGCAACCTGTGCTAACCTTACCCGTTTCACCAAACCTGTACTAACCTTACCCGTATCACAAAACCTGTGCTAACCTTACCCGTACCACCAAACCAGTGCTAAACTTACCCGTACCACCAAACCAGTGCTAACCTTACCCGTATCACCAAACCTGTGCTAATCTTACCCGTATCACCAAAACACCAAACCAGTGCTAACCTTACCCGTACCACCAAACCAGTGCTAACCTTACCCATATCACTACACCTGTGCTAACCTTACCCGTATCACCAAACCTGTGGTACCACCAAACCTGTGCTAACCTTACCCGTATCACCACACCTGTGCTAACCTTACCCATATCACCACACCTGTGCTAACCTTACCCGTATCACCAAACCTGTGCTAACCTTACCCGTATCACCACACCTGTGCTAACCTTACCTGTATCACCACACCTGTGCTAACCTTACCCGTATCACCACACCTAAGCTAACCTTACCCGTACCACCAAACCAGTGCTAACCTTACCCGTATCACCACACCTGTGCTAACCTTACCCGTATCACCAAACCTGTGCTAACCTTACCCGTATCACCACACATATTGTCTACATGAAGACAAATGGGCTACAAACAATAGAAAACTGTTAGGGCCTCCCACAGGAGATCAATCTACCCTGCAATCTCCTCTGAGCAATGCTGTGTCTTTATCATTCACACCAATAAGTTTCTATAGGCCACTCATCTATATGGGCCATTCAGTTTCTACAGGCCACACATCTGTATGGGCCATTCAGTTTCTACAGGCCACACATCTGTATGGGCCATTCAGTTTCTATAGGCCACACATCTGTATGGGCCATTCAGTTTCTATAGGCCACACATCTGTATGGGCCATTCAGTTTCTATAGGCCACACATCTGTATGGGCCATTCAGTTTCTATAGGCCACACATCTGTATGGGCCATTCAGTTTCTATAGGCCACACATCTGTATGGGCCATTCAGTTTCTATAGGCCACACATCTGTATGGGCCATTCAGTTTCTATAGGCCACACATCTGTATGGGCCATTCAGTTTCTATAGGCCACACATCTGTATGGGCCATTCAGTATCTATAGGCCACACATCTGTATGGGCCACTCAGTTTCTATAGGCCACACATCTGTATGGGCCATTCAGTTTCTATAGGCCACACATCTGTATGGGCCATTCAGTTTCCTATAGGCCACACATCTGTATGGGCCATTCAGTTTTCTATAGGCCACACATCTGTATGGGCCATTCAGTTTCCTACAGGCCACACATCTGTATGGGCCATTCAGTTTCTATATGCCACACATCTGTATGGGCCATTCAGTTTCTATAGGCCACACATCTGTATGGGCCATTCAGTTTCTATAGGCCACACATCTGTATGGGCCATTCAGTTTCTACAGGCCACACATCTGTATGGGCCATTCAGTTTCTACAGGCCACACATCTGTATGGGCCATTCAGTTTCTATAGGCCACACATCTGTATGGGCCATTCAGTTTCTATAGGCCACACATCTGTATGGGCCATTCAGTTTCTACAGGCCACACATCTGTATGGGCCATTCAGTTTCTATAGGCCACACATCTGTATTGGTCATTCAGTTTCTACAGGCCACACATCTGTATGGGCCATTCAGTTTCTACAGGCCACACATCTGTATGGGCCATTCAGTTTCTATAGGCCACACATCTGTATGGGCCATTCAGTTTCTACAGGCCACACATCTGTATGGGCCATTCAGTTTCTATAGGCCACACATCTGTATGGGCCATTCAGTTTCTACAGGCCACACATCTGTATGGGCCATTCAGTTTCTACAGGCCACACATCTGTATGGGCCATTCAGTTTCTATAGGCCACACATCTGTATGGGCCATTCACTTTCTACAGGCCACACATCTGTATGGGCCATTCAGTTTCTATAGGCCACACATCTGTATGGGCCATTCAGTTTCTACAGGCCACACATCTGTATGGGCCATTCAGTTTCTATAGGCCACACATCTGTATGGGCCATTCAGTTTCTATAGGCCACACATCTGTATGGGCGATTCAGTATCTATAGGCCACACATCTGTATGGGCCATTCAGTTTTCTATAGGCCACACATCTGTATGGGCCATTCAGTTTCCTATAGGCCACACATCTGTATGGGCCATTCAGTTTCTACAGGCCACACATCTGTATGGGCCATTCAGTTTCTACAGGCCACACATCTGTATGGGCCATTCAGTTTCTATAGGCCACACATCTGTATGGGCCATTCAGCTTCTACAGGCCACACATCTGTATGGGCCATTCAGTTTCTATAGGCCACACATCTGTATCGGCCATTCAGTTTCTATAGGCCACACATCTGTATGGGCCATTCAGTTTCTATAGGCCACACATCTGTATGGGCCATTCAGCATCTATAGGCCACACATCTGTATGGGCCATTTGGTTCACACCTTTACAGACACAGATAGAGTTGATTACATCTGAGGCACAGTAACAATGTAAATGCATCTGACTAAAGTTGACACACACTCTCACTCACACACACACACCTCTAGCAGCGCCTGACAGCTTCAACAAACAACCACACAGCAGACACTTCACACACACTTTAAAAGTCCAATTTCACTTCAAACTTCACATCATCTTTATAAGTCGTCGTGTAAAGGCTTTAGTCCGAACTGATATCCAGTGTTCAGATATTGTGAATATCTCGGCTCCTTCCAGCATCTACACACGTTTGTCAGACAGAACTATTTACATTTCCTTGTCCAGACGAGTGTGTGTGTAAATGTTCTTACTGACAGTTAGATGTCAGGCAGTGTCTGAAATCAGAATCATCCGGTTTTGTTTTCAGATGTGTTTATTTCAATGACAAAGAGAAAGTAAATTCTTAATTACAGGTTTGTGGAATATTTCAAACATTACGCTATAAAATTATCACATAAAAAAGTGAAAGTAAAAAAAACAGCAAGTGCTGGTAATTTAAGGCCCCTTAAAGAATCATTTCAGTTTTTTAGTAAAGTGCCCCAGTGTGACGATGATGATGATGATGATGATGCTTCATCAGTCAGAAACACACTCAACATTCCCATCAAATCATCATGAAGGTTTATAGTTGGCGTGTCCGAGGGAACACGGATCAGTCACGGTCCCTCAGCAGTTCCTCACTCCTTCAGGGTTTCCAGAGCCTCCATCTGAGGACACACACACACACATTACTGTAACAGTGGAGCACGTCCTGTGTGTGTTACAGTTGTGTGTGTGTGTGTGTGTGTTACTGTCCTGTATGTGTTACAGTCGTGTGTGTGTGTGTGTGTGTGTGTGTGTGTGTTACTGTCCTGTATGCGTTACAGTCCAGTGTGAGTGCGTGTGTGTGTGTGTTACAGTCCTGTATGTGTTACAGTCGTGTGTGTGTGTGTGTGTGTGTGTTACTGTCCTGTATGCGTTACAGTCGTGTGTGAGTGCGTGTGTGTGTGTGTTACAGTCCTGTGTGTTAAAGTCATGTGTGTGTGCACGTTACAGTCGTGTGTGAATGTGTGTGCGTTTCAGTTGTGTGTGAGTGTGTGTGTGTTACAGTCGTGTGTGAGTGCGTGTGTGTGTGTGTGTTACAGTCCTGTGTGTTACAGTCATGTGTGTGTGCACGTTACAGTCGTGTGTGAATGTGTGTGCGTTACAGTTGTGTGTGAGTGTGTGTGTGTTACAGTCCTGTGTGTGTTAGCCGTGTGTGTGCGTTACAGTCGTGTGTGTGTTACAGTTGTGTGTGAGTGTGTGTTTACAGTCCTGTGTGCGTTAGCCGTGTGTGTGCGCGTTACAGTCGTGTGTGTGCGTTACAGTCGTGTGTGTGCGTTACAGTCGTGTGTGTGCGTTACAGTCGTGTGTGCGCGTTACAGTCGTGTGTGTGCGTTACAGTCGTGTGTGTGTTACAGTTGTGTGTGAGTGTGTGTTTACAGTCCTGGGTGCGTTAGCCGTGTGTGTGCGTTACAGTCCTGTGTGCGTTACAGTCGTGTGTGTGTTACAGTTGTGTGTGAGTGTGTGTTTACAGTCCTGTGTGTGTTAGCCGTGTGTGTGCGTTACAGTCGTGTGAGTGTTACAGTTGTGTGTGAGTGTGTGTTTACAGTCCTGGGTGCGTTAGCCATGTGTGTGTGTTACAGTTGTGTGTGAGTGTGTGTTTACAGTCCTGTGTGTGTTAGCCGTGTGTGTGCGTTACAGTCGTGTGTGTGTTACAGTTGTGTGTGAGTGTGTGTTTACAGTCCTGGGTGCGTTAGCCGTGTGTGTGCGCGTTACAGTCGTGTGTGTGCGTTACAGTCGTGTGTGTGTTACAGTTGCGTGTGAGTGTGTGTGTTACATTCCTGTGTGCGTTACAGTCGTGTGTGTGTGTTACAGTCGTGTGTGAGTGTGTGTGTTACAGTCCTGGGTGCGTTAGTCGTGTGTGTGCGCGTCATAGTCGTGTGTGTGCGTTACAGTCGTGTGTGTGTTACAGTTGTGTGTGCGTTACAGTCCTGTGTGCGTTACAGTCGTGTGTGTTACTGTCCTGTACTGTTACAGTTGTGTGAGTGTGTGTGTGTGTGTGTGTGTGTGTGTGTGTGTGTTTGTGTGTGTGTGTGTGTGTGTGTGTGTTACTGTCCTGTACTGTTACAGTCGTGTGTGTGTGTGTGTGTGTGTGTGTGTTACTGTCCTGTACTGTTACAGTCGTGTGTGAGTGTGTGTGTTACAGTCGTGTGTGTGTGTGTGTTACTGTCCTGTACTGTTACAGTCGTGTGTGAGTGTGTGTTACAGTCCTGTGTGTGTGTGTGTGTGTGTGTGTCACAGTCCTGTGTGTGTGTGTGTGTGTGTGTTACTGTCCTGTACTTTTACAGTCGTGTGTGTGTGTGTGTGTGTGTGTTACTGTCCTTTACTGTTACAGTCGTGTGTGTGTTACAGTCGTGTGTGTGTTACAGTCCTGTGTGTGTGTGTGTGTGTGTTACAGTCCTGTGTGTGTGTGTGTGTGTGTGTGTGTGTGTGTGTGTGTTACAGTCCTGTGTGTGTGTGTGTGTGTGTGTGTGTGTGTGTTACAGTCCTGTGTGTGTGTGTGTGTGTGTGTGTGTGTGTGTGTGTTACAGTCCTGTGTGTGTGTGTGTGTGTGTGTGTGTGTGTGTGTGTGTGTGTGTTACAGTCCTGTGTGTGTGTGTGTGTGTGTTACAGTCAGACACATGAAACACTCAGTGCAGTTTCAGTGTTTAGTAGATGCTGCTGATCAGGAAAAATATAAAACTAGAGTGATTTTCACTAAAAATGATTTTAACTGCATTAGAATTTGCATGTAGCTACCAGTTACGGTTAGTGTTCAGCATCAATCACAGTGAGAGTCTGTAAATGTTAATTATTAGTTTATTGGTATTAAATATCTATTTACATAGTTTTATCAATATATAGTTTATATTTAAATACGTATATAATTTATCATTGTTATTATTAGATAAATAGGTTTAAAGCAAATTCGTGTGCGTACGTTGATGTAGTTTAGGTGTTAAGTTCTCCTGTGAGAATACTTATGAATAATCCATGTTATTATTAGTCAATGAGACCCAGTTTGTATAAAAAAGCTAAAATGCTTCAAAATGAATCACTGTTGTCGAGTATAACATTCATTTAAAGTAAAGCGATGTTCACACTGACAGGAACTGAATGAAAGCAGCCGGTCACCGACGCCACTGAGTGACTACACTGAGCAGCGATGATGATGATGATGATGATGATGATGCGGCGACGGATGCGACAGTAAGAGCGAATCAGCGGCGGCGACTGATTCACAGTCAGTGTGAAGCGCAGGAACACGCAAACAGAGTCAGTTCTACACTGGGTTAAAGACTTCTTCTGTTTGTGTGTTAGTTAGAGAAACTGAAAACATCAGGCATCTGATAAACATGCTGGAGACAGAAGCAGATCATCTGTGTACTCTAGCGCCACCTAGTGTTGTGCAGGAGAACTGCAGGAACAGGCATTACAGCACAAGCTGAGCAAACACAACACAGAGATTAAATCAAGAGCTCAAACCTGATAATAACAGCTTCCTAGACTCATCCAGGACCTGATGGAGACCAAGTCACATGTAACACAGCAGTCTTATATCACAACACGTCTCACAGACACAGATAGTAGGGGTGTAACAATATATCGCAATACAAAAAATGCAACAATATCTATTCTGTATAGTGTATTACTGTGTAAGGAAAGTTTTAGTGTCAGTACTACATTGAACTACTATATATAATGTTAAATATTATGTATAATAATTGAATTGGGGAATATTTGTGGGTCCTGGTAATGCCAAATATCTGATGTGTCCAGTAAAAAGTGGCCTACATTATTTTAAATATATCTAGTCAGTGACAGAGTGCAAACATTCGTCTAAAATAATTCTGTATTTTCAGCTTCAGAATCATGAATATTGTTATTCTGGTGTCTCTATTGTACTTATTGGGTCATTATTATTATTACTGTCTGAACGGGCCGATTTCCCGGTCCGGTCTCTGGGCTCACCGGGACGCTGGGGCCGGTCCAGAAGCTCCTGAACTCCCTGCGGGCCGCGGCGAGGACGGAGCAGGACAGGAGCGTACAGGGAACCAGGTACAGCAGAGCCGGCTGGCCCATCTTAGACAACAGCATGACTGCAAACGTCAGCACGAGCCCCACGGCGTACGCTACACACACACACACACACACACACACACACACACACACACACACACACACACACACACACGACACACTGTTAGTCTGATCTCAGGAGAGAATGAAGCACAGGCACATTTAACATTTAATATTCAGCAATATTATTGATCTCCCGCATTGACACTATTATATGAGAACTGAACGATGACATTACGTTTTTTTCCAGAGCGGCTATATATATATAAACTAAATTAATAACTTTTTTACAACAAAAATGAACCATCTCTGAACTTACTTAAGCTGGACTGTGACGCTATTTTCTTCTAGAAACAAACTTTGTTGCATTATTTTCCTGTTATCTCTGTAAAGCTGCTTTGAAATGATCAGTATTGTAAAAAGCGCTATATAAATAAAGGTGACTTGACGTGAGTGTTGATGCTCGTGTGTGTGTGTGTGTGTGTGTGAGTGAGTGAGTGAGTGTGTGTGTGTGAGATCTGTTGTTCTCGTACCGACAGCGCTGGAGATGAAGTATGTTCTTCGGGAGTTTCCCTTCCACACGTCAAACTTGTGGCAGTAGGACACCAGCAGTCCTGCAGAGGGTTACTCAGAACATTAGTTTCATGCTTTCGGGATATGACGACCTTTCATGCAGTGTGTAATAAAGCTCTGCAAAGTTTCAAGGATCAAAGTTCAGATAATCTGAATTTTTTTTATTTTGATTATAATATTTATTGTAATTCCTAAAAAAAAAAATTTAATCAGCAGCTTTAGACATTAGAAATAATCAAAACAGAAATATTTAAAAATTAAAAGATTAGTTATGGATTTACTTAATACATAACTATAAAACTTCAGTGCTTTTTCTAGATATTCCCTTTCATGCAGTGTGTAATAAAGCTGTAAAAGATCAAAGTTCAGATAAAACGAGTTATCTAACAAAATAAAGAATCGATTCTGAACTGAAACGAGTCGTCAGTAATTGTCTCACTTCCTGCTGATCATGTAAGTTTGTACATTAATGTGTTTTTGACCTTGGATGCGTGTGAACAACATCAGGAGCCTTTAAAATAACATCACAGAGCACTTTAATTTAATTTTCATTCATTACTGGATCAGGTTTGGTTTTGATTGACAGCATTAGTTGTTTTGTGTGTGTGTTTTGTGTGTGTGTGTGTGTGTGTATTCTGACCTGGTATGATGATGTCACCGTAGCCCAGAATGGAGAACTGCATCATACACAGGTTCTGAGCCACCGCAGAGAACTGTGGGATACGCATCACTACAGGCAGCTGGAAACGCACACACACACACACACAGTGCTCGTGACGGCAATCAGTAGAACTCGAGACACTCAGTGATATATTTGAAGAACTTAATTTGCATACACGCAGAATCATTTGTTAAAATGGTATAAAAAGGAAAAGCGTCTCACCTTCTCATAGGAGGACGAGGGATCGGCGGGAACAGACACTCCATCACTCTAGAAGCAGAAGCAGTCACTGCTGTTAGGGGACCACACAACACACACACTCACACACACACTCACTCGCTCGCTGACTCACACACTCACACACTCGCTCGCTCGCTGACACACTCACTCACTCACACACTCACACACACACTCACTGACACACTCACTGACACACTCACTGACACACTCACTGACACACTCACTGACACACTCACTGACACACTCACTCACTCACTGACTCACACACTCACTCACTCACTCACTGACTCACTCGCTCGCTCACTGACACACTCGCTCGCTCGCTGACACACTCACTCACTGACACACTCGCTCGCTCGCTGACACACTCACTCACTCACTGACACACTCGCTCGCTCGCTGACACACTCACTCACTCACTGACACACTCGCTCGCTCGCTGACACACTCACTCACTCACACACACACTCACTGACACACTCACTGACACACTCACTGACACACTCACTGACACACTCACTGACACACTCACTGACACACTCGCTGACACACTCACTCACTCACACACTCACACACACACTCACTGACACACTCACTGACACACTCACTGACACACTCACTGACACACTCACTGACACACTCACTGACACACTCACTCACTCACTGACTCACACACTCACTCACTCACTCACTGACTCACTCGCTCGCTCACTGACACACTCGCTCGCTCGCTGACACACTCACTCACTGACACACTCGCTCGCTCGCTGACACACTCACTCACTCACTGACACACTCGCTCGCTCGCTGACACACTCACTCACTCACTGACACACTCGCTCGCTCGCTGACACACTCACTCACTCACACACACACTCACTGACACACTCACTGACACACTCACTGACACACTCACTGACACACTCACTGACACACTCACTGACACACTCGCTGACACACTCACTCACTCACACACACACTCACTGACACACTCACTGACACACTCACTGACACACTCACTGACACACTCACTGACACACTCACTCACACACTCACTGACACACTCACTCACTCACTGACTCACACACTCACTCACTCACTCACTGACTCACTCGCTCGCTCACTGACACACTCGCTCGCTCGCTGACACACTCACTCACTGACACACTCGCTCGCTCGCTGACACACTCACTCACTCACTGACACACTCGCTCGCTCGCTGACACACTCACTCACTCACTGACACACTCGCTCGCTCGCTGACACACTCACTCACTCACTGACTCACACACTCACTCACTCACTCACTGACTCACTCGCTCGCTCACTGACACACTCGCTCGCTCGCTGACACACTCACTCACTGACACACTCGCTCGCTCGCTGACACACTCACTCACTCACTGACACACTCGCTCGCTCGCTGACACACTCACTCACTCACACACACACTCACTGACACACTCACTGACACACTCACTGACACACTCACTGACACACTCACTCACACACTCACTGACACACTCACTCACTCACTGACTCACACACTCACTCACTCACTCACTGACTCACTCGCTCGCTCACTGACACACTCGCTCGCTCGCTGACACACTCACTCACTGACACACTCGCTCGCTCGCTGACACACTCACTCACTCACTGACACACTCGCTCGCTCGCTGACACACTCACTCACTCACTGACACACTCGCTCGCTCGCTGACACACTCACTCACTCACTGACTCACACACTCACTCACTCACTCACTGACTCACTCGCTCGCTCACTGACACACTCGCTCGCTCGCTGACACACTCACTCACTGACACACTCGCTCGCTCGCTGACACACTCACTCACTCACTGACACACTCGCTCGCTCGCTGACACACTCACTCACTCACTGACACACTCGCTCGCTCGCTGACACACTCACTCACTCACTGACTCACACACACACTCACTCACTCACTCACACACTCACACACACACTCACTGACTCACTCACTCACACACTCTCTTACTCACTCACTGACACACTCACTCACTGACACACTCGCTCGCTCGCTGACACACTCACTCACTCACTGACACACTCGCTCGCTCGCTGACACACTCACTCACTCACTGACACACTCGCTCGCTCGCTGACACACTCACTCACTCACTGACTCACACACACACTCACTCACTCACTCACACACTCACACACACACTCACTGACTCACTCACTCACTCACTCACTCACACACTCACACACACACTCACTGACTCACTCACTCACACACTCTCTTACTCACTCACTCACTCACACACACACTCACTCACACTCACCTTTCCTCCACCTCCGCCCGGACCGAGAGCTACTTGCACCATGATGCTTTCTCCATTCTGAAAACACACACCCATTAAAGTCACCATGAAATCAAAATGGACCATTTATTTTTTTAATGATATATTGCAGTGTTTATTCTAAATGATTTATGGGTGCACATCATTATAGTGTTAATAATGTTGAATGACAATAAGTTCCTCTTGCAGCTTCTCTTCTCTGATGATGTGGGCGGGGCTATAACCTGTCACTCACATGAGATCAGCCAATAGCAAACCACAATCATCCAATCACTTCCCCACAGACACAATCAAGCCCCACCCACATGTGTTCTTGTTCCAGAAGCGCTTCACTCGATATACGAAACAATAGAGGAGAGAAGACCAGCACAACTTCATCTGATACTCACAGCTGTCAGGAACGGTGTGATGAAGACGAAGAAGACGTCGTAGAGGAGCAGCAGACTCAGCAGAATCACACAGATCTGCAGGAAACACACACACACACACGTCAGACCCGCAGGAAACAACACACGCACACTGATAGATTGATACTTTAAAACACGCCTCACCTTAAAGTTTGACAGGCTGATGGTTTTCAGGAAGTTCAGGCAGAAGGCGATTCCCAGCAGATCCTGAAGGATCCAGATCCACCTGCAAACACCAGAGTTACAGCAGGAGAAACAGGAACACGTGTCTCATATTTGATCAAGTTTGCAGCATTGATTCTGTTATTTTCCAAAGATTCAGAGATTTGTTCAAATGACCATATATTATTATTATAAAGTAATAGTGATGCAAACAGCAGCATTTCTACACACACACAAACTCTCTCTCTCTCACACACACACACACACACACACGTTGAATGCAGAACTGAGAGAACTCAGAATGCCGTGTGGCGAGCAGGACGGGGCCGGTGGTGTGATCGCGGACGAGCGACGACAGTGGAGAGAGAGAGAGGAACAGGCCTGGACTTGTGTTGTGTTGTGTTGTGTGTGACAGCAGTTGTCTGTGAGGGGCTGCTGTCTTTTACTTTCGTTTTGTATTTGTTTATTTATTAAAGTTTGTTAAAGGGGGGGTGAAATGCTCAGTTTCACTCAATCTCATGTTAATCTTGAGTACCTATAGAGTAGTATTGCATCCTTCATATCTCCAAAAAGTCTTTAGTTTTATTATATTTATAAAAGAAAGATAGGCTGTACCGAGTCTTTCCGGAAAAACCCGAGCGGGTGGAGGCGTACCGTGTGGGCGGAGCTAAATAATCACGACACGAGCGCGTGAAGCTTTTGCGTTGAGAGCGTCTGGAAGCTGTGAGTGACATCCGAAAATAAACCACGGCTAACAATCAGATTCAGCCATACATTTTTGATCCAGAATCAGATCCCGAGGCTGAGATTGAAGACGACCAGCAGCAGCAGCAACGACTACAGCAGGACGTCTCTATGTGGTGTGTAGGCCTACTGGAACGGTATAACTTATAACTTAAACAATATAAGGGCTCGTTCATACAGAACGCGTTTTTGCTCACAAAAACGTGAGATGGGCAGTGAAATGGGTGAAAAACATAAGGTCTCGAGCGTTTTTTTAAAAATAGAAATGATTTGAACTTGAGCGCAGTGTTTTTAGAACACCATGTCATGCGCGAGTTTTACAACATTTGTGTGTTGTAGACAGACAGACTGGTTTATGAGGACATGATTTATTTTTACAATAAACAAACTGACACCTACAGTGGCCAGCTAAACAAATGTATTTAAACACACACCATACATCGCATGCTCCATAGATACATTAACTGTATGTGATCATGTTGTTTACTACCAAAAACACACTTTTTTGGTGCCATTTTTTTAATTGCAGCGCAGCCGAGCCCAGCGCTCTGATGGGCATAGGCGTACTCTCGCACGCACTAGGCTACAGATGCGCGCGCGCCCTTCCGGGAGAAGTGCCCTTAAGACCCGTATAAGGAAATTCCGGCGACTCTGACGTCACACAGGCCCGTATTCGAAAAAAACTTTCCGAAACTTGTGACAAACCGGAAGGAGTATTTTTGGAACAGAATTACTCCATCAAACTTACAACTTCATTTTTGAAACTTTGTCCATGTTTAGCATGGGAATCCAACTCTTTAACAGTGTGAAAAACTCACTATGCATGAAACAGCATTTCACCCCCCCTTTAAGTGTTTGCCGGTTCCCGCCTCCTTCTTCCCATAACAACAAACGGAAGAAAGAAATCTCTTGAGTAAAAAGTTGCGTGTAGTTGGACGATCTGATGCTGTGTGTGTGACTGAGTGTGACTGAGTATGTGAGTGAGAGATTGTGTGTGTGTGTGTGTGTGTGTGTGTGTGTGTGTGTGTGTGTGTGTGTGTGTGTGTGTGTGTGTGTGTGTGTGTGTGTGTGTGTGGTGTGTGTGTGTGTGTGTGTATCACCTGTCCTCGTTCCTGTACACGCCCCAGATCACAGCCAGTGTAATGCAGACAGCGCTGAGCAGCAACGTCCGCACAGACACACTTTTCTCACGGCAGGACACGCTGGAAAACACACACACACACACACACACACACACACACACACACACACACACACACACACACACAGATCATAAACCTCCAATAACAGAGTGGTAACCATGACAACAGCTGGACGGTGTAGAGTTACTAGTGTTCATACTAGTTTGTTTCTTTTTTCATCTGAAACATGCTGTGACTTATATAATGCAATTATGCGGATGTTTGTGTTGAATGAGAGAGGAATGTGAGCTTGTTTATTTGTGCAGCTCATTTTACACACGCAACCAGTTTCAGTTTCACTTCAAACAAATGAGTTTAGGCTTAGAGTAGAACTCCGCGAGATGCTGTCCCTCACACTCGGGGTTGGTCCCGCCCGCGTCAGTTGCTGTTATAGTTACAGTTCTAATGTTATGCACAGCATTCCTGCGCCCCATGGTGCTTTGCGAGAATTATGGGTGTAACTTCCGTTAAGCTGTAAACAATCAATGAAAGACTAGCTCTATGGACGCAATCATATATTTTTTTTAAACCGTGTACGATGACATTACATAATTCTACTCACCCTTCAACCATTGAACATTAAAAGGACATTTAAAAGTGTAAAAGCATCAACAAGGTACTTTCAACAGACCATGAATAATCTCTGAAAAAGCATATTTCCACAGCAAAATCGGTCGGTTAAATATCACTGTGGTATCTGTATTACGTAACATATGCCTTAATAATAAAAAAATGTTTTACTTCAGCATTGCGTGATACTATTTTAAAGTGATTTCAGTCATTTTGACAGATTATAAATTGTATTTACCTGTGAAACCAAACCTGGAAAGAGACGTGAGGATTTGGGGAGGATTCCAGTGAATTATTAATGGTGTACATCGTAAATTAAATCGGGAGAACAGACCACAAATGTGCAGTATATATGTTGACCTTTATCATACTATTACAGCGGAATTCAAAAGTAAAAAAGAAAATAATCATGAGGAAAAGAATGCAGAGCTCTTACTATAGATATTCTTGTCATAACATGTCACGTTAAAATACCAAGTGTTACGTTATTCTCATGTTATTCTTAGATAAAACATGAAAGAAAACTGATAGCTCATTGAGTCAAACTGACGGATCAGCTTTATTTGTAGGGCAACCTTATGATTGGAAATGATTCGTCTCAGTCTTTTTGAATGGGAGTTCCCCAAACCGGAAGTGCCGCCCATAATTCTAAACGCAGTAAACTCGTCAGGAATAAGGTGGATAGTTAGTTACAGTAACCGTTATACTTGCAGTTATCGTTATAGTTATTGTTACAGTTACTGTTATAGTAACAGATGTCGTTATAGTAACATTATAGTTAGTTGTTGTTACAGTTATCAAGTTATTGTTATGGTTATTAGTTAATGTTATAGTTAGTTATTACAGTTATTGCATTATACTTGCAGTTATCACAGTTACTGTTATAGTTAAAGTAAGCTGGATGAAGCATACTTCAGTGAATACACTGTGTGTGTGTGTGTGTGTGTGTGTGTGTGTGTGCGTGCGTGTGTGTGTGCGTGCGTGTGTGTGTTCACCTGAGCGTCCCGCAGCCCACAGCCGTCATCAGGGAATCCAGACAGTTATGGAGTGCAGATGCTGACGCCAGGCAGAATATGACGATAATTACATAAACTACAGGAGAAACACACTACATCTCAGTCACCTTCCTGAAGCTGAAGCTCTTACAGGCTGATAATATTCAGTATTATTATTGATCTGATTGCACTGACACTAACAGGTGAGAACAAAACTTGTTGATCTGAATTATGACTTTATTGTCATTTGTAGAGCTGTTTTACAGCTCAATCTGAATTATATTTGCCAAAGATTATGTTATTTTCCTGTTTCTTACTGTAAAGCTTTTTTCACAATCTTTACTGTATAAAGTGCTGTAGAATTAAAGCTGACTCCACTCACTCACTCACTCAAACACTCGCCGATTAGAGCTGCACGATTATGAAAAAAATCATAATTGCCGATTATTCCCTTGAAATTGTAATTGCGATTATTAATTACGATTATCACAATTTACATTGAATATATATAGGCATATTATAATACATGTTTACACAAAAATTGTAATCACATCAATGTGAGAATTATCAGTGTTGCCTTTTAATGTGGCCCAGCTAGTAGTTAAAAATATTCTTGCCTTTCAGTTTGGTTATTTTATGCATGTAGTTACAGACAGCCATGTCAGAACTTAAAACTTAATGTATATTGATTTAAATTTTTACTTGTCATACACATGACTTGCCCTTTACTTAACATACACATAAATTGTAAGAATGACTCATAGTAAAGACTAGAAAAACATTAGGACTATACTAAAGCAATTAAATAGCAGTCCAGAACTAGTTTTTGTTAATACAATGTTGATATGAGCCACCACAGTCGTTTAATAATATAAAAAATAACACAAACTGAAAATAAAGTTGCATTTTTGGGTTATGGAAAGACAGTTACCATGGTAAATAGGCTACACAATACTAACAAGAACTGTTAATGAAACAGCTCCTGGTGAATAGAATGAAAATCACACCTGCATGCAAATCCTTCTCAGCAAACACGTGATTTATTGGTATTTTACTTTTATTTCGTGACTTAATTTACATTGTAACGACGTTGCATGCTCGTAGTTTCTTTTGGACTTTATACAGTGAAGCGATACACAGCGCGCGCCGACGAATTTGCGCGTGCAATTGAAGAGTGCGCGCTACGAGCACAGTATAACGGGACAGGACAGTAAAGTCCGTTTTTCTGAGGTGAAAGACTTTTTATTTCAGAGTACACTTACGTCACTGCCTGGTATGTCATATTGTGCTGGGTTTTCTGAAGTAGTCGTGATTCACCTCTCATAACATAATTATGCTCTAAACACACACACGCAGAGTGGATTTTCTTTTGTAATCGTGGCATCCGTAATCGTAATCGCGATTAGAAATTCGATTAATTGTGCAGCCCTATCGCCGATTCACTCAAACACTCGCCGATGCACTCAAACACTCGCCGGTTCACTCAAACACTCGCCGGTTCACTCAAACACTCGCCAGTTCACTCAAACACTCGCCGATTCACTCGCCGATTCACTCGTTCACTCGCCGATTCACTCAAACACTCGCCGGTTCACTCAAATACTCGCCGGTTCACTCAAACACTCGCCGATTCACTCGCCGATTCACTCGTTCACTCGCCGATTCACTCAAACACTCGCCGATTCACTCAAACACTCGCCGATGCACTCAAACTCTCTCCGATTCACTCGTTCACTCGCCGATTCACTCAAACACTCACAGATTCACTCAAACACTCGCCGATGCACTCAAACACTCGCCGGTTCACTCAAACACTCGCCGGTTCACTCGCCGATTCACTCGTTCACTCGCCGATTCACTCAAACACTCGCCGATTCACTCAAACACTCGCTGATTCACTCAAACACTCGCCGATTCACTCAAACACTCACAGATTCACTCAAACACTCACAGATTCACTCAAACACTTGCTGATTCACTCAAAAACTCGCCGGTTCACTCAAACACTCGCCGGTTCACTCGCCGATTCACTCAAACACTCGCCGATTCACTCAAAAACTCGCCGATTCACTCAACCGCTCGCCGATTCACTCAAACGCTCGCCGATTCACTCAAACGCTCGCCGATTCACTCAAACACTCGCCGGTTCACTCAAACACTCGCCGATTCACTCGCCGATTCACTCGTTCACTCGCCGATTCACTCAAACACTCGCCGATTCACTCAAACACTCGCCGATGCACTCAAACACTCGCCGATGCACTCAAACACTCGCCGATTCACTCAAACACTCGCCGATGCACTCAAACTCTCTCCGATTCACTCGTTCACTCGCCGATTCACTCAAACACTCACAGATTCACTCAAACACTCGCCGGTTCACTCAAATACTCGCCGGTTCACTCAAACACTCGCCGATTCACTCACCGATTCACTCGTTCACTCGCCGATTCACTCAAACACTCGTCGATTCACTCAAACACTCGCCGATGCACTCAAACTCTCTCCGATTCACTCGTTCACTCGCCGATTCACAAAAACACTCACAGATTCACTCAAACACTCGCCGATGCACTCAAACACTCGCCGGTTCACTCAAACACTCGCCGGTTCACTCGCCGATTCACTCGTTCACTCGCCGATTCACTCGTTCACTCGCCGATTCACTCAAACACTCGCCGATTCACTCAAACACTCGCTGATTCACTCAAACACTCGTCGATTCACTCAAACACTCGCGGATGCACTCAAACTCTCTCCGATTCACTCGTTCACTCGCCGATTCACAAAAACACTCACAGATTCACTCAAACACTCGCCGATGCACTCAAACACTCGCCGGTTCACTCAAACACTCGCCGGTTCACTCGCCGATTCACTCGTTCACTCGCCGATTCACTCGTTCACTCGCCGATTCACTCAAACACTCGCTGATTCACTCAAACACTCGCCGATTCACTCAAACACTTGCTGATTCACTCAAAAACTCGCCGGTTCACTCAAACACTCGCCGGTTCACTCGCCGATTCACTCAAACACTCGCCGATTCACTCAAAAACTCGCCGATTCACTCAAACGCTCGCTCGCCGATTCACTCAAACGCTCGCTCGCCGATTCACTCAAACGCTCGCCGATTCACTCAAACGCTCGTCGATTCACTCAAACACTCGCCGATTCACTCAAAAACTTGCCGATTCACTCAAACACTCTCAGATTCACTCAAACACTCGCCGATTCACTCAAACACTCGCCGATTCACTCAAACACTCGCCGATTCACTCAAACACTCGCCGATTCACTCAAACATTCGCCGATTCACTCAAAAACTTGCCGATTCCCTCAAACACTCACAGATTCACTCAAACACTCACAGATTCACTCAAACACTCACTGAAACTGCCGAGGCTGACGCCAGGCAGAATATGACGATGATCACAAACTACATCTCAGTCACGTTCCTGTGTCTGTGAGACTCACCCAACCACTTGTAGAAGAAGTACATGAGCACGAGCATCACACACATCATGGCCACGAACATCAGCACCTTCAGAGGAGAGTAGAGCGAGAGTTCACTGCTGTCGGCGCGACCCTCACACACCTCTGACGACGGGCCCGCCGCCTGCTTCGCTCTGCACACACACACTCACGTCAACACTCGCGTCACATGACACGTGCACTGGCCTGAACTGGTGATCTCACTCACTTCTCGGCCGCTCCGCTCCAGAACCCGCCCATGGTCACCGTGAACACAGCGATCAGAAACATGATGATGATGCTGGCGTCAAACGCAGGCACAGGGGGAGCGTATAACCTCACCTCCATTCCCTGAGGAAACACCTGACACACACACACACACACACACACACACACAGACGTTAGTATTCAGTATTATTATTATTACTGAACCACTGACACTATCATATGAGAACAAAACTTGATGGATCTGAATTATGACTCTATTGTTTTCAGTGGAGCTGCTTTACAGCTTAATCTGAATTATATCTGATGAAGTGTTTGTGTGTGTGCATTCACACACACTCACTCTCACACAATCAAATTCACTCTCACACCTCTCACACCCACTCTCACTCTCACTCTCACACTCTCACACTCACTCTCACACACTCACTCTCACACACTCACTCTCACACACTCACTCTGAGCAAATCACTCACACACAGACACACACACTCACTCACTCTCGCACTCGCTCTCGCACTCGCTCGCTCTCTCTCTCGCACTCGCTCGCACTCTCACTCGCTCTCGCACTCTCTCTCGCACTCGCTCGCTCTCTCTCTCGCACTCGCTCGCACTCTCACTCGCTCTCTCTCTCGCACTCGCTCGCTCTCTCTCGCACTCGCTCGCTCTCTCTCTCGCACTCGCTCGCTCTCTCTCTCGCACTCGCTCGCTCTCTCTCTCGCACTCGCTCGCTCTCTCTCTCGCACTCGCTCGCTCTCTTTCTCGCACTCGCTCGCTCTCTCTCTCGCACTCGCTCGCTCTCTCTCTCGCACTCGCTCGCTCTCTCTCTCGCACTCGCTCGCTCTCTCACTCGCACTCGCTCTCGCTCTCTCTCTCGCACTCGCTCGCGCTCTCTCTCTCGCACTCGCTCGCTCTCTCACTCGCACTCGCTCTCGCTCTCTCTCTCGCACTCGCTCGCACTCTCACTCGCACTCGCTCTCGCTCTCTCTCTCGCACTCGCTCGCACTCTCACTCGCACTCGCTCTCACTCTCTCTCTCGCACTCGCTCCCACTCTCTCTCGCACTCGCCATCGCACTCTCTCTCGCACTCGCTCGCTCTCTCTCTCGCTCTCTCTCTCGCACGCTCTCTCTCTCGCTCTCGCACTCGCTCGCTCTCTCTCTCGCACTCGCTCGCTCTCTCTCTCGCACTCGCTCTCTCTCTCGCTCTCTCTCTCGCACGCTCTCTCTCTCGCTCTCGCACTCGCTCGCTCTCTCTCTCGCACTCGCACTCTCTCTCGCACTCTCTCGCACTCTCTCTCGCTCGCACTCTCTCGCTCGCGCTCTCTCTCGCTCGCGCTCTCGCTCGCGCTCTCTCTCACTCGCACTCTCTCTCACTCGCACTCTCTCTCTCTCGCACTCTCTCGCACTCTCTCTCGCTCGCACTCTCTCGCTCGCGCTCTCTCACTCGCTCTCGCACTCTCTCGCACTCGCACTCTCTCGCACTCGCACTCTCTCGCACTCGCACTCTCTCGCACTCGCTCTCGCACTCGCACTCGCTCTCGCACTCTCTCTCGCACTCTCTCTCGCACTCTCTCTCGCACTCTCTCTCGCACTCTCTCTCGCACTCGCTCTCGCACTCGCTCTCGCACTCTCTCTCGCACTCGCACTCTCTCGCACTCGCACTCTCTCGCACTCGCACTCGCTCTCGCACTCGCTCTCGCACTCGCTCTCGCACTCTCTCTCGCACTCTCTCTCGCACTCGCACTCTCTCGCACTCGCTCTCGCACTCTATCTCGCACTCTCTCTCGCACTCGCACTCTCTCTCGCACTCGCTCTCGCACTCGCTCTCGCACTCGCTCTCGCACTCTCTCTCGCACTCGCACTCTCTCTCGCACTCGCACTCTCTCTCGCACTCGCACTCTCTCTCGCACTCGCTCTCGCACTCGCTCTCGCACTCTCTCTCGCACTCTCTCTCGCACTCGCTCTCGCACTCGCTCTCGCACTCGCTCTCGCACTCTCTCTCGCACTCTCTCTCGCACTCTCTCTCGCACTCTCTCTCGCACTCGCTCTCGCACTCGCTCTCGCACTCGCTCTCGCACTCGCTCTCGCACTCGCTCTCGCACTCTCTCTCGCACTCTCTCTCGCACTCTCTCTCGCACTCTCTCTCTCTCGCTCTCTATCTCGCACTCTCTCTCGCACTCTCTCTCGCACTCGCACTCTCTCTCGCACTCTCTCTCGCACTCGCTCTCGCACTCGCTCTCGCACTCGCTCTCGCACTCGCTCTCGCACTCGCTCTCGCACTCGCTCTCGCACTCTCTCTCGCTCTCGCACTCGCTCTCGCACTCTCTCTCGCACTCGCACTCTCTCTCGCACTCGCTCTCGCACTCGCTCTCGCACTCTCTCTCGCACTCTCTCTCGCACTCGCTCTCGCACTCGCTCTCGCACTCGCTCTCGCACTCTCTCTCGCACTCGCTCTCGCACTCTCTCTCGCACTCGCTCTCGCACTCGCTCTCGCACTCGCTCTCGCACTCGCTCTCGCACTCTCTCTCGCACTCTCTCTCGCACTCTCTCTCGCACTCTCTCTCGCACTCTCTCTCGCACTCTCTCTCGCACTCTCTCTCGCACTCTCTCTCGCACTCTCTCTCGCTCGCACTCTCTCTCTCGCACTCTCTCTCTCTCGCACTCTCTCTCTCTCGCACTCTCTCTCGCACTCGCTCTCGCACTCGCTCTCGCACTCTCTCTCGCACTCTCTCTCGCACTCGCTCTCGCACTCGCTCTCGCACTCGCTCTCGCACTCTCTCTCGCACTCTCTCTCGCACTCTCTCTCGCACTCTCTCTCGCACTCTCTCTCGCACTCTCTCTCGCACTCTCTCTCGCACTCGCTCTCGCACTCTCTCTCGCACTCGCTCTCGCACTCGCTCTCGCACTCTCTCTCGCACTCTCTCTCTCTCGCACTCTCTCTCTCTCGCACTCTCTCTCTCTCGCACTCTCTCTCTCTCGCACTCTCTCTCTCTCGCACTCTCTCTCTCTCGCACTCTCTCGCTCTCGCACTCGCTCTCGCACTCGCTCTCGCTCTCGCACTCGCTCTCGCACTCGCTCTCGCACTCGCTCTCGCACTCGCTCTCGCACTCGCTCTCGCACTCGCTCTCGCACTCGCACTCGCTCGCACTCTCTCTCGCACTCGCTCGCTCTCTCGCTCGCTCTCTCTCTCGCACTCTCTCTCGCACGCGCTCGCTCTCGCGCTCGCTCGCTCTCTCTCTCGCACTCGCTCGCTCTCTCTCGCACTCTCTCTCTCTCTCGCTCTCTCTCGCACTCGCTCGCTCTCTCTCGCACTCGCTCGCTCTCTCTCTCGCACTCTCTCGCTCTCTCTCTCGCACTCTCTCTCGCTCTCTCTCTCGCACTCGCTCGCTCTCTCTCTCTCTCGCACTCGCTCGCTCTCTCTCTCTCTCGCACTCGCTCGCTCTCTCTCTCTCTCGCACTCGCTCGCTCTCTCTCTCTCTCGCACTCGCTCGCTCTCTCTCTCTCTCGCACTCGCTCGCTCTCTCTCTCTCTCGCACTCGCTCGCTCTCTCTCTCTCTCGCACTCGCTCGCTCTCTCTCTCTCTCACTCGCTCGCTCTCTCTCTCTCTCGCACTCGCTCGCTCTCTCTCTCTCTCGCACTCGCTCGCTCTCTCTCTCTCTCGCACTCGCTCGCTCTCTCTCTCTCTCGCACTCGCTCGCTCTCTCTCTCTCTCGCACTCGCTCGCTCGCTCTCTCTCTCGCACTCGCTCGCTCGCTCTCTCTCTCGCACTCGCTCGCTCTCTCTCTCGCACTCGCTCGCTCTCTCTCTCGCACTCGCTCGCTCGCTCTCTCTCTCGCACTCGCTCGCTCTCTCTCTCGCACTCGCTCGCTCTCTCTCTCGCACTCGCTCGCTCTCTCTCTCGCACTCGCTCGCTCTCTCTCTCGCACTCGCTCGCTCTCTCTCTCGCACTCGCTCGCTCTCTCTCTCGCACTCGCTCGCTCTCTCTCTCGCACTCGCTCGCTCTCTCTCTCGCACTCGCTCGCTCTCTCTCTCGCACTCGCTCGCTCTCTCTCTCGCACTCGCTCGCTCTCTCTCTCGCACTCGCTCGCACTCTCTCTCGCACTCGCTCGCTCTCTCACTCGCACTCGCTCTCTCACTCGCACTCGCTCTCTCACTCGCACTCGCTCTCTCACTCGCACTCGCTCTCTCACTCGCACTCTCACTCGCACTCGCTCTCTCACTCGCTCTCTCACTCGCTCTCTCACTCGCTCTCTCACTCGCTCTCTCACTCGCTCTCTCACTCGCACTCGCTCTCTCACTCGCACTCGCTCTCTCACTCGCACTCTCACTCACACTCGCTCTCTCACTCGCACTCGCTCTCTCACTCGCACTCGCTCTCTCACTCGCACTCACTCACTCACACTCGTTCTCTCACTCGCACTCTCTCACTCGCACTCGCTCTCTCACTCTCGCACTCGCACTCGCTCTCTCTCACACACACTCGCTCTCTCACTCGCACTCGCTCTCTGACTCACACACACTCGCTCTCTCACTCACACACACTCGCTCTCTCACTCACACACACTCGCTCTCTCACTCACACACACTCGCTCTCTCACTCGCACTCGCTCTCTCACTCACACACACACTCGCTCTCTCACTCGCACTCGCTCTCTCACTCACACACACACACTCGCTCTCTCACTCACACACACACTCGCTCTCTCACTCACACACACTCGCTCTCTCACTCACACACACTCGCTCTCTCACTCACACACACTCGCTCTCTCACTCACACACACTCGCTCTCACTCACACACACTCGCTCTCTCACTCACACACACTCGCTCTCTCACTCACACACACTCGCTCTCTCACTCGCACACACTCGCTCTCTCACTCGCACACACTCGCTCTCTCACTCGCTCTCTCACTCGCTCTCTCACTCACTCGCACTCTCACTCACTCGCACTCGCTCTCTCACTCGCACGCACTCGCTCTCTCACTCGCACTCGCTCTCTCACTCGCACTCGCTCTCTCACTCGCACTCGCTCTCGCACTCGCTCTCGCACTCGCACTCGCACTCGCACTCGCACTCGCTCTCGCACTCGCTCTCGCTCTCGCACTCGCTCTCTCACTCACACACACTCGCTCTCGCACTCGCTCTCTCACTCACACACACTCGCTCTCTCACTCACACACACTCGCTCTCTCACTCGCACACACTGGCTCTCTCACTCGCACACACTGGCTCTCTCACTCGCACTCGCTCTCGCACTCGCTCTCGCACTCGCACTCGCACTCGCTCTCGCACTCGCTCTCGCACTCGCTCTCGCACTCTCTCTCTCACTCGCACTCGCTCTCTCACTCGCTCTCTCACTCGCACGCACTCGCTCTCTCACTCGCACTCGCTCTCGCACTCGCACTCGCACTCGCACTCGCTCTCGCACTCGCTCTCTCACTCGCTCTCTCACTCGCACGCACTCGCTCTCACACTCACTCTCGCTCTCGCACTCGCTCTCGCACTCGCACTCGCTCTCGCACTCGCTCTCGCTCTCGCACTCGCTCTCTCACTCACACACACTCGCTCTCGCACTCGCTCTCTCACTCACACACACACGCTCTCTCACTCACACACACTCGCTCTCTCACTCGCACACACTGGCTCTCTCACTCGCACACACTGGCTCTCTCACTCGCACTCGCTCTCGCACTCGCACTCGCTCTCGCACTCGCACTCGCTCTCGCACTCGCTCTCTCACTCACACAGACTCGCTCTCTCACTCGCACACACTCGCTCTCTCACTCGCACACACTCGCTCTCTCACTCGCACACACTCGCTCTCTCACTCGCACACACTCGCTCTCTCACTCGCACACACTCGCTCTCTCACTCGCACACACTCGCTCTCTCACTCGCACACACTCGCTCTCTCACTCGCACACACTCGCTCTCTCACTCGCACACACTCGCTCTCTCACTCGCACACACTCGCACACACTCGCTCTCTCACTCGCACTCGCTCACTCACTCGCACTCGCTCTCTCACTCGCACTCGCTCTCTCACTCGCACACACTCGCACACACTCGCTCTCTCACTCGCACTCGCTCACTCACTCGCACTCGCTCTCTCACTCGCACTCGCTCTCTCACTCTCACTCGCACTCGCTCACTCCCTCGCACTTGCTCTCGCTCTCGCACTCGCACTCGCACTCGCTCTCTCACTCGCACTCGCTCTCGCACTCGCACTCGCTCTCGCACTCGCTCTCACACTCGCTCTCGCACTCGCTCTCGCACTCGCTCTCGCACTCACACACACTCGCTCTCTCACTCACACACACTCGCTCTCTCACTCACACACACTCGCTCTCTCACTCACACACACTCGCTCTCTCACTCACACACACTCGCTCTCTCACTCACACACACTCGCTCTCTCACTCACACACACTCGCTCTCACACTCGCTCTCTCACTCACACACACTCGCTCTCTCACTCACACACACACTCGCTCTCTCACTCACACACACTCGCTCTCTCACTCACACACACTCGCTCTCTCACTCACACACACACGCTCTCTCACTCACACACACTCGCTCTCTCACTCACACACACTCGCTCTCTCACTCACAAACACTCGCTCTCTCACTCACACACACACTCGCTCTCTCACTCACACACACACTCGCTCTCTCACTCACACACACACTCGCTCTCTCACTCACACACACACTCGCTCTCTCACTCACACACACACTCGCTCGCTCACTCACACACACACTCGCTCTCTCACTCACACACACACTCGCTCTCTCACTCACACACACACTCGCTCTCTCACTCACACACACACTCGCTCTCTCACTCACACACACACTCGCTCTCTCACTCACACACACACTCGCTCTCTCACTCACACACACTCGCTCTCTCACTCACACACACTCGCTCTCTCACTCACACACACTCGCTCTATCACTCACACACACTCGCTCTCTCACTCACACACACACTCGCTCTCTCACTCACACACACTCGCTCTCTCACTCACACTCGCTCTCTCACTCACACTCGCTCTCTCACTCACACTCGCTTTCACACTCACGCACTGTCACACACACACTGTCTCATCTTCACCTGTAGCGCGTCCAGGAGGTCCCGGTATCTCAGCAGGGCCAGAGGAATCTTCACCTTGTTGTACTCTGAGTCGTTGGCTGACGGCGACACCTGGTAAGATTATATTTACACACTGAGGATTCACACTGGTGTTTGTGAGGATTTACACTGGTGTTTGTGCAAAAACGATCATCAGCGCTTACCAGATCTTTGTTGCTGGCGATCAGAAGCACAGACACACCCAAATCCTGAGCAACCAGAGCTTTCTGACTGAACTGACAGCCTCCACGCATCACGACCACAGCCTGACCCTTCACAGAGCCCGGGGTCACATGACCCGCAGCACACAGCTGACTGGACGTCAGGTTTACCAGGGGATACCCCACCTACACACACACACACATACACACACACACACACACAGAGTTGAGCAGGTCAATTGACAGATTTGTAGTACTCACATAAGTAGGGTTGGGTATCGTTTGAAATCAACGATTCCTATTTCGATTCTGTTTATTGATTCTAATTCTTATTGTTTCCTAATTTCGATTTCAATAAGGAAAAAATAAACTTAGATATCATTCACATTTAGTCTCATTGCAAAACATTTAATTGTAGCTAAATATCATGAACCAAAATCAACATGCTAAAGAACACTTTGCTTGTGGTTTAAAAATACCATTGAAAAACAACTAGCCTAACTAATATAAATTTCAACCATTATTAAAGACAAGTAATCACTCTGCTAATTTGTTCTTTTTTAATTACTAATCACAACAAATATACACAACTGAGAAAAGATACGATTGTAATAAACAGTGTTTATTTTTAGGTATTCAGGTACAGAAACTGTAATCAAATTTAAAATAACACTCCAGTTTATAAATGAAATATGCATTACAAATATAGTTACAAAAGTTATTCTTGTAAAAGTCTCTTGTTGTTTGATTAGTGTTATATATTAGTTATATAGAGACGGCAGGAATATTAGTGCTGTCACTTTAAGAGCTGCACGGATCCAATATACTGATACACACCAACACAGAAACAGAGTCTCTCAGCTTGAATGGTTTAAAATCATATTGAAATGCTCACAATCGATAAGAGGAATCGAAATTAACATTTTATAACAAGTATCCGATTCCTGACCTCAAGTTTTAATTTCCCGAATCGGAATCGATTTTCGATTCTCAACTTGTTATTGTGTTTTAAAAAAAACCTCATGATTTCAAGTTAATAAGACATGGTTTTTGATTGCTAAAATGTAACGATTAAAACGTAGTTCCAAAAAAATCATACAGAATTTGGGAATTAATCTTTCCCGGCCTGACTCTCTCACCGCTGCTTTCAGGCTGTCGGAGATGTTGCTCCAGGACGAGTTGAACACCAGACAGTATTCTCTAAATGTAGATCCATTAGACGCGCGCAGAATCGCCTCCTGACTGGCGACCTGTGAGAGAAACACACAAACACTCGCCGATTCACTCTAACACTCGCTCTGATTCACTGAAATACTCGCAGATTCACTCTAACACTCCCTGATTCACACAAACACTCGCTCATTCACTTAAATACTCACTGATTCACTCAAACACTCGCCGATTCACTCTAACACTCGCTCTGATTCACTGAAACACTCGCCGATTCACTCTAACACTCGCTCTGATTCACTGAAACACTCGCCGATTCACTCTAACACTCGCTCTGATTCACTGAAACACTCGCCGATTCACTCTAACACTCGCTCTGATTCACTGAAACACTCGCCGATTCACTCTAACACTCGCTCTGATTCACTGAAACACTCGCCGATTCACTCAAACACTCCCTGATTCACACAAACACTCGCTCATTCACTTAAATACTCACTGATTCACTCAAACACTCGCCGGTTCACTCAAACACTCGCTCTGATTCACTGAAACACTCGCCGATTCACTCTAACACTCCCTGATTCACACAAACACTCGCTCATTCACTTAAATACTCACTGATTCACTCAAACACTCGCCGGTTCACTCAAACACTCGCTCTGATTCACTGAAACACTCGCAGATTCACTCAAACACTCCCTGATTCACACAAACACTCGCTCATTCACTTAAATACTCACTGATTCACTCAAACACTCGCTCATTCACTTAAATACTCACTGATTCACTCAAACACTCGCCGGTTCACTCAAACACTCGCTCTGATTCACTGAAACACTCGCAGATTCACTCAAACACTCCCTGATTCACACAAACACTCGCTCATTCACTTAAATACTCACTGATTCACTCAAACACTCCCTGATTCACACAAACACTCGCTCATTCACTTAAATACTCACTGATTCACTCAAACACTCGCCGGTTCACTCAAACACTCGCTCTGATTCACTGAAACACTCGCAGATTCACTCAAACACTCCCTGATTCACTCTAACACTCGCTCTGATTCACTGAAACACTCGCAGATTCACTCAAACACTCCCTGATTCACACAAACACTCACTGATTCACACAAACACTCGCTCATTCACTTAAATACTCACTGATTCACTCAAACACTCGCTCATTCACTTAAATACTCACTGATTCACTCAAACACTCCCTGATTCACACAAACACTCGCTCATTCACTTAAATACTCACTGATTCACTCAAACACTCGCCGGTTCACTCTAACACTCGCTCTGATTCACTGAAACACTCGCAGATTCACTCTAACACTCCCTGATTCACACAAACACTCGCTCATTCACTTAAATACTCACTGATTCACTCAAACACTCCCTGATTCACTCTAACACTCGCTCTGATTCACTGAAACACTCGCAGATTCACTCAAACACTCCCTGATTCACACAAACACTCACTGATTCACTCTAACACTCGCTCTGATTCACTGAAACACTCGCAGATTCACACAAACAGTCGCTCATTCACTTAAATACTCACCGATTCATTTAAACAGTCGTTGATTCATTTAAACATTCACTGTAATTCACACAAACTCTCGCTGATTCACTCAAACACTCCCTGGTTCACACAAACACTCGCTCATTCATTTAGATACTCACTGATTCACTCAAAGACTCCCTGATTCACTCTAACACTCGCTCATTCATTTAGATACTCACTGATTCACTCAAACACTCCCTGATTCACTCTAACACTCGCTCTGATTCACTGAAACACTCGCTGATTCACTCAAACACTCCCTGATTCACTCTAACACTCGCTCTGATTCACTGAAACTCTCGCTGATTCACTCAAACACTCCCTGATTCACTCTAACACTCGCTCTGATTCACTGAAACTCTCACTGATTCACTCAAACACTCCCTGGTTCACTCAAACACTCGCTCATTCATTTAGATACTCACTGATTCACTCAAACACTCCCTGATTCACTCTAACACTCGCTCTGATTCACTGAAACACTCGCTGATTCACTCAAACACTCGCTCTGATTCACTCTAACACTCGCTCTGATTCACTGAAACACTCGCTCTGATTCACTCAAACACTCCCTGATTCACTCTAACACTCGCTCTGATTCACTGAAACTCTCGCTGATTCACTCAAACACTCCCTGGTTCACTCAAACACTCGCTCATTCATTTAGATACTCACTGATTCACTCAAACACTCCCTGATTCACTCTAACACTCGCTCTGATTCACTCAAACACTCCCTGGTTCACTCAAACACTCGCTCATTCATTTAGATACTCACTGATTCACTCAAAGACTCCCTGATTCACTCTAACACTCGCTCATTCATTTAGATACTCACTGATTCACTCAAACACTCCCTGATTCACTCTAACACTCGCTCTGATTCACTGAAACACTCGCTGATTCACTCAAACACTCCCTGATTCACTCTAACACTCGCTCTGATTCACTGAAACACTCGCTGATTCACTCAAACACTCGCTCTGATTCACTCTAACACTCGCTCTGATTCACTGAAACACTCGCTCTGATTCACT
>NW_027508921.1:90000-112500 GCF_051911475.1 Siphateles boraxobius | reverse complement strand
TTGTTTTATTTAGTGCCTTTAAAGCAGCTTCTCAAGGCACTTTATATTTTAAAACGTCAGAAAAAAATACAAAGCATACAAAAAATTATTTGAATAACCATCAAGAAAAATCTAACCTAAAATAAGTAAAGAGAATAATGTACAGTAAAGGTTTGGTTGTACTGTGGTGTGTTGGTCCTGAATGATTGATTGACACGTTCATATATAATTTATTGACATGTTCATAAAAAATAATGTGCTGTGTGTGTTTCAGGGTCACTAACGGCGGTAAAACGACGCTGACGGACGGCCTGATCAAGAGTTTGCCGAACTGCTGTGTGGTTCATCAGGACGATTTCTTCAAGGTCAGTGTGAGCAGAAACTGCTTCACATTCAGCTCCAGGGCTGGGCAACGACAGCAACTTCATTACTTCAATTTAAACATCAATTGGCTTCGATAACGTGAATCATTAGCGTTTTAATGACATAATTGACTCCCAATTCGTTTTTTTGAGTACTACATAATATGTATCAAAACGCTCCTCTAGAGTTATTTTTCTAACTGACTATCGAGTTAATGGACACCGAATGGCTTTAAATGTGCTGTTACGTGACATTACTGTTCTCTCGCTGTTTTATTTTAGGGTTCTTAGAAGGTGCTTAAAGTACTTTAATTTGACTTTTTGGCATTGAAGTCCTGAAAAACCCTTGAAAACAGCCATATTTACCCAGAGGTACTTGAATATGAAATATAAAAGATTTGAAAGCACACAAATACAATCTTATCATGCAAAATTAACACTGCAACCCGTGTGATTAAACCCCCAACAGACTTTTTCTGGATATGAAGTACACCAAAATTACAATATGAAAATATTATTTATTCAACAATAATAGCCTTAATAAACTTTGTGTTTAATATATTATGAAATTCATTGTAAGTTGTATTTTGAATACCTTATATTTGAGTTTAAAGAAATCCTTAAATACTAAAAATATTGTTTGATAAGTGTGATCTCTGATTATAGTCTTTGAAAAACAAAAAAGTGGTGCTTAAAGTCCTGGAACTTAATTTGACAGTATCTGTACGAACCCTGTTTATGGACGTCTTTCAGTGGTTGAAACTCTGATTGATGGATTATATGAGACATGATTGATTTCAGTGAGTTGTTCTGAATCTTTCAACATTCCTTCTGATGTTCATCATGTTTATTCGCTGCTGTAACTAGAAGTAAAGAGGAACAGTTCAACATTAAAGAGACACAAACACACATTTACTGACTGAACTTCATCATGAAACTCACAGAAATTGAAAGCTGAGACTTTCTTTCATATCAAAACTATCGACGTTAATTGCGATTATTGGATGACAGGAGCTACAAATAAAGTTTAGTGCAGTTTTATTTTATTTATTATATGTAAGGCGCGCGTGTTGCCCCAGCCCTGGGTCAGCTGACCCGCAGGTTAGCGCTGGTGATGATCACATCCACACGAGTGCGTCTCATTGGTGTATGTTTCAGCCCCAAGATGAGATTGAAGTTGATGACGATGGCTTTAAGCAGTACGATGGTAAGCCAAGGGCTTGTGCGTGTGCTTCTGCATGCTCATTTTAAGCGATGTGTGTGCGGCGCGCTCACACGTGTGTGTGTGTGTGTGTGTGTGCAGTCATCAGCGCTCTGGACATGGACGCCATGATGAGCACCATCACTGCATGGCAGCAGAACCCGGTGAAGTTCGAGAGATCTCACGGTGTCAACAACAGCCTGGACTCCGAGATCCTCCCACGCTCCCGAGACGACGTCCACATCCTGATCGTGGAGGGCTTCCTGCTCTACGCCTACGGGTGAGTCTCTCACACACACACACACACACACACACACCTGAACCAGACTAGGGTTGGGAATCGAATACTTGAGGTCAGGAATCGGATACTTGTTATATAATTAACATTTCGATTCCTCTTATCGCTTCCTCTGTAAACATTTCAACATGACTTTAACCATTCAAGCACGAGAGACTGTTTCTGTCTGTGTGTGTGTGTGTGTGTGTGTGTGTGTGTGTGTGTGTGTGTGTGTGTGTGTGTGTGTGTGTGTGTGTGTGTCTGTATCAGTATACTGGATCCGTGCAGCTTTTAAGATTTCTTGAAGTTTATATTAGTTGGGCTAGTTGTTCTTCTGTGGTGTTTTTAAACACAGGCAAACGCTCCGTGTGTAAGAGTTCTTCAGCTGTTGATGTGTGTTCATGATATTCAGCTATAAGCAATAAGACTAAATGTGAATTATACCCTATCTACGTGTTTTTTTTTTTTTTTACCTTATTGGAATTGAAATTAAGATATTAAAAAAAATCGTAATTGTTCAAATTCAACCCAAGCCTAAACGAGACCAAGCTTTTACTGAGCGCTTCTCTCCTCTGCAGACCTTTGATCGATGTGTTCGACCAACGATACTTTATTTCCATTCCATACGAAGAATGCAAAAAGAGGAGGAGGTGAGTGTCACGTCTACTGCGCTTCAAGAGGATTCAACACGCACCTGATCTCACTGTGTGTGTGTGTGTGTGTGTGTGTGTGTGTGTGTGTGTGTGTGTGTGTGTGTGTGTGTGTGTCAGCTCAAGGAACTATGCCGTGCCGGACCCCCCCGGTCTCTTCGACGGACACGTCTGGCCCATGTATGTGAAACATACTAAAATCATGGAAGACTCAGGAGTTGATGTTGGTAAGTGTCGTACTTTGAGGTTTTCTAGCAATATTTTGATATATTGCTTAAAAAATGAATGCGCTCAATTGAGGTGTATGATTGTTTTTATACGATAAGAAGACATGCACATAAAATATGCTTGTCAAAATTATTACATAAAAGTTGATAGAACTTGTAATTATGACAAAAAGTTGAAATTATGATGGTGAAAATGACATAAAAGTTGACATTACAAACTAAGCTGAAATAAGTAATGATAAAAACATTTATTGACAAATTAAGTCGAAATTATGACATTGACAAAAATGTTAAAGTAGCTATTTACATATTAAATCGAAATTATAACAAAAAGTCGAAATTATGATATTGAAATTATGAAACTGTCATAATTATGATGAAAAAAAGTCAAATTACATAAAAGTTGATATTATTTGTTAAGTTGTAATAAAAAAAAGAGAAAAAGTCAAAATTATGAAAAGTTGAAATTGACAATTTAATTAGAAACTAAGCTGGAATAAATGAAACGTGTGTGTGATCAGAATGATCGGGTTTAATTCCCTCCAGTTCCACTGCAGAAACGTACACTTTTATTACTGATATTTTACACCAGGAAGTGATGATTTTGTTCTCTTGAACACATGGGATGGAAACGCTGCTTTATTCACAAGTGTTTTATGCAATATTCCGGTTAATTTCCTCAGTAATGGAGTGTTTATTAGATGTGTTTGTTGTGTTTCAGTGCAGCTTGACGGAACCATGTCGAAGGAACGGCTTTATAACCTCGTGTGCGGGAACATCCTGAACCGCATCCAGAACCGGCCCTGATCCGGTAACTCTATTCCACAATCTGTCATCTTCATTTCCTATTATCCCTGTGAAGCTGCTTTGAAACAGTCTATGTTGTTAAAGCGCTGTATACAGTCAAAGCAAGAATTATTCAGACACCAGATATCATTTTTAATATTTTTTCACTAGTGTGTGCAGGACACTATAGTTCATTTATGTAAGTGAGGAGAGCAAAATAAAGTAAACTGTGACATATTATACCCAAATATTCTTCATACAGAGACTACCAGTAACATTTATACAAATTTTGGACCAAAAAAATGATTGGGACACTTTGAGCTGATCATATTTTGCTGAAGTGTTTTTTCTTTAATAACTAATGCAGCTTTTTACACCACAGACTGAACAACATGAAGCATTGCTTGGTGATTGGTTGAGCTAAACTGGTATTATCTAATTGTGTAGTTAAATTTAACAGCTGACAGATATTCAACATAATTCATGTGTGAGAGTCTAACAGAAGGACGGACAAAACCAGGCAAATATCAACTGAGTCCTGCTCATATTTTATTACCATTGTCTAAACTATAGCGAATAAACTGATCATGTGAGAAATCTGTACTTGACCTTCACACAGATGCTTAAATCCCCTGATCATGTGACGTGTGTGTTTCTGCTCATTGATCATGTGACGTGTGTGTTTCAGCTCATTGATCATGTGACGTGTGTGTTTCTGTTCTCTGATCATGTGACGTGTGTGTTTCAGCTCATTGATCATGTGACGTGTGTTTCTGTTCTCTGATCATGTGACGTGTGTGTTTCTGTTCTCTGATCATGTGACGTGTGTGTTTCAGCTCATTGATCATGTGACGTGTGTTTCTGTTCTCTGATCATGTGACGTGTGTGTTTCTGTTCTCTGATCATGTGACGTGTGTGTTTCTGTTCTCTGATCATGTGACGTGTGTGTTTCAGCTCATTGATCATGTGACGTGTGTGTTTCTGCTCATTGATCATGTGACGTGTGTGTGTTTCAGATCTGATGGGCTTCTGCAGGAGCGAGCGCTCGTATCTGCCGGCAGCGTTTACTCCATTGCTGTTGTTTTTTATCAGTTTTTATATCCTCTGTATTTATTGCTTCTCACGCCGTTATAAGGCTCGTCTGCATCGACATCGGGACTGAGAATCTTCTATGCATGTTTGCAGAAACAAGCACACACTAATAAATGAAGCTCCTGCAACCCTTCCTTTGTGTCATTCATGCAAAACTACATTAGTCTTTTCCAAGCCCAGAGGAATGAGTGTTCATCCGCTCTCCACTGTAATAAATGCAAACGGTGGCATGACAGTGTTAAACTAGTGTGTGTGTGTGTGTGTGTGTGTGTTCTAGCGACTCATTATAATGGATAATTAGTGTATACTTCTTTATTCTGGCCACTAAACCGAAGCAGTTCATGAACAACACTGGGAATGAGTCAATATTCCCTCCAGATGTGGAGGCTGGTACGTGTGTGTGTGTGTGTGTTTACGTCGGTCAGTGAGAGCAGAGCTGTCATTATGGTTTCAGTCATGTGTGTGTGTTGAGCTTTAAACACACCCTGTCTGCGACTGATAACTGCAGTATCTCACGACACAACGCTGCCCTGCAAACACATGATCAAACTCCCTGATCTTAAACTGTGTGTGTGTGTGTGTGTGTGTGTGTGTGTGTGTGTCTGTGTGACCCGGATCACTCCTGGGCAAAACTATCATGGGTTATTGATCCTTTTGAGTGAAATCTATAGAAGTACATAATTAAACATAATAAACTAATGCTTTTGTAAATTATACAAAGTTGAAATGATGACATACTCTTATCACTTAAAAAGAATAAATTATTACAGACTAAGCTGAAATTATGACTAAAATAAGTCATGACAAAAAAGTTTAAATTATGACAAAATTTAATTGAAGTCTTAATTATGTCATAAAAAGTCAAAATTGACATACTAAGTCAAAATGATTACTTCTAGTTATTCATCCTTTGAGTGTTATCTATGGAAGCACATAATAAACAAATGCTTTTGTAAAGATTAATTATGACAGTTGAAATTGAGAAAAAGTTGTAATTATGACAAACTAAGTCGAATGATGAAGTAATTATGACAAAAATTTGAAATGACTTATAAAGACAATTATGACATACTAAAGTGAAATTATGGCAAAAGGTCTAAATTATGATATAAAAAGTTGACAATTGGTAAAAATTATTACATAAAAGTTGAAATTATTATGACAAAAAGTCAATTAAGACAAGTTGAAATTGACAAAAGTTGACAAAAAGTCATAAAATGACAAAAAGTAGCAATTGACATACTAAGTCGAAATGATGACAAAAAGTCGAAATGATTGTGAAATGTTATGATATAGAAAGTCATAATTTCAACTTTATAATCCTATAATTATGACTTAGTGTCACAATTTTCAAGTTCAAGTTCATTTATTTATATAGCACATTTAAACAGCCGCTTAGACAGACCAAAGTGCTTTACAGAACAGACAAATAAGAAAAGTAAAAACAGCAAAACAACCCATGGAACACATAAAAAGCAGCAAAGCTACGAGTAGCCTTGTCAGAGACTCAATTGTAAAATAATAAAAATAATTAAAAATAGAGATTAATATGCTATAGAGAACAGGTAGGTTTTTACCAAGGACTTAAAGATAGAAAGGTTGGGGGCCGTTCGGATCTCTAGGGGTAAGGTGTTCCACAGACGAGGCCCTGCCACTGCAAAAGCACGCTCCCCTCTACGCTTAAGTCTGACACGAGGGACTACCAGCAGAGCCTGGTCGTGAGACCTTAGGCTTCTCGACGGAGTATAGGGATGAATAAGTTCATGCATACATCCAAGCCGAAGCTCATCACACACACACACACACACACACACACACACACACACACACACACACACACACACACACACACACACACACACACTGTCTGATGACGTTCACAGAAAGTCTCTGAGTAACTGAATGAAACATCAGGTTTCAGTGGTTGAGAAATCCCCTGGAAGAGAGTCTGGATAATCTGGATTTCTGGATTTATATAGAGTGCATCAACATTGGAATAGAAAGTTTAGCTCCTCACTTAAAAAAAAAAAAAAATGTGAATTACTTTTTAACAAGGAAACTCATGCATAAAATAAAAGTATATTTGAATAAAATAACCTTAAATATAAATATTTAACATCTACAACATTACTTTAATATGTATACACGTTATTGTAATCTGAAATAAAATGAGAAAAGGTAAGGAAAAAGTTTTTGCCAATTAAATACTAAAAACTATGACTTAAAATTATTTTGTTAGATGACTAATTCATTATTTTATCCTCAAATCCATTTACCAAAAGTATTGTGATTGTGAGCCATCACCTTACCGTGGTGGAGAGGTTTGTGCGTCCCCGTGTTGTCTGGGAGGGATCGCCGGCGAGCGCCTGGTGGCCGGGTTTGCCACGGAGCCCGGCCGGGCACAGCCTGAAACAGCAGCGTGGCACCCCCCTCTCCATCCTTTGGTCCCACCATCCATAGGAAGATCCACAGGGATCGGGTGTGCTGCCACATGGGTGGCGGTGAAGGTCAGGGACCTCGATGGACCAGACCCGGGCGGCAGAGGCTGGCTGATCTGAACCCGAGTGGGTGTTTGTAGTTAGACTTCTGTGCTAGTCATGGATTGTCTATAACGAACACTATGTTTGAACATAAGGATGCTCATAAGTGTATGTGGTACCAGAGTACCTTAGGCCGAAGATCGATGATCGATTTTGTGATCTTTTCATCTGATTTGAGGCCACATGTTTCGGACACTCAGGTGAAGAGAGGGCGGAGCTGTCAAACTGACCACCATGTGGTGGTGAGTTGGGTCAGGGGGTGGGGGAAGAATCTAGACAGACCCGGTAAGCCCAAACAGGTAGTTTGGGTGAACTGGGAACGTCTGGAGGAGGGCCCTGTCCACGAGATCTTCAACTCACACCTCTGACGGAGCTTTTCTGGCATCGCTGTGGAGGTTGGGGACATTGAACCTAAGTGGGCAATGTTCAGAGCTTCTATTGCTGAAGCCACAGTGGGAGGCTGTGGTCTCAAGGTCTTAGGTGCCTCAAGGGGCGGTAACCCTCGAACACCATGGTGGACACGGTGGTCAGGGAAGCCGTCCGACTGAAGAAGGAGGTTTTCCGGGATTTGTTGTCTCGGAGGACTCCGGAGGCGGTTGCAAGGTACCGTCAGGCCCGAAGGGGTGCTCCCTCAAAGCAGCGAGTGAGGGAGAAGTTCGGAGAAGACATGGAGAAGGACTTTCGGTCGGCACCAAAGTGCTTCTGGAGAACTGTCCGTCCAACCTAAGGAGGGGGAAGCGGAGAACCATCCAAGCTGTGTACAGTAAGGTAAACTCTGTTGACCTCAACTGATGAGGTAATTGGGCGGTGGAAGGAACACTTTGAGGAACTCCTAAATCCGACTGACACGCCCTCTCTAGTAGAGGCAGAGTTGGAGGCTGATGGGGGATTCTCGTCAATTTCCCTGGTGGAAGTCACTGAGGTAGTCAAACAACTCCACAGTGGCAAAGCCCCAGGGATATATAAGATCCGCCCAGAAATTCTAAAAGCTTTGGGTGTGGAGGGACTATCTTGGATGACACGTTTCTTTAACATTAGGTGGAAGTCGGGTACAGTGCCCAAGGAGTGGCAGACTGGGGTGGTGGTTCCCCTGTTCAAAGAGGGGGACCAGAGAGAGTGTGCCAATTACAGGGGTATCACACTTCTCAGCCTCCTGGGTAGACTCTACTCCAAGGTGCTGGAAAGGAGGGTTCGGCCGATAGTCAAACCTCGGATTGAAGAGGAACAATGTGGTTTTCGTCCTGGCCGTGGAACAACGGACCAGCTCTTTACTCTCACAAGGATCCTGGAGTGGGCTTGGGAGTATGCCCATCCAGTCTACAATGTGTTTTGTAGATCTGGAGAAGACGTATGACCGGGTCCCCTGGGAGATACTGTGGGAGGTGCTGCGGGAGTATGGGGTGGGGATCCCTTCTCAGGGCTATCCAATCCCTGTATATCCAAAGCGACAGCGGTGTCTGAGTACTCAGCAGTAAGTCGGACTCTTTCCAGGTGAGGGTTGGGCTTCACCAGGGCTGCGCTTTGTCACCAATCCTGTTTGTGATATTCATGGACAGGATGTCAAGGCGTAGTCGTGGTGAGGAGGGGCTGCGGTTCGGTGAGGTTGGGATCTCGTCACTGCTTTTTGCGGATGATATGGTCTTGATGGTATCATCGGTCCGTGACCTTCTGCTCTCACTGGATCGGTTCGCAGCAGAGTGTGAAGCGGTTGGGATGAGGATTAGAACGTCTAAATCTGAGGCCATGGTTCTCAGCAGGAAACCGGTGGAGTGCCAACTCCAGGTAGAGAATGAGTCCTTACCCCAAGTGATGGAGTTCAAGTACCTCGGGGTCTTGTTCACGAGTGAGGAGCAGGAGATTGGCCAGAGAATCGGAGAAGCGGGGGTGGTATTGCACTCGCTTTACTGCACCGTTGTGACGAAAAGAGAGCTGAGCCGTAAGGCAAAGCTCTCGATCTACCGGTCAATTTTCGTTCCTCCCCTCACCTATGGTCATGAAGGCTGGGTCATGACCGAAAGAACGAGATCACGGGTACAACCGGCCGAAATGGGTTTCCTCAGGCGGGTGGCTGGTGTCTCCCTTAGAGAAGGGTGAGAAGCTCAGCCATCCACATGGAGCCTAGGGAGGTGTTCCCAGCTGGGAGGTGACCTCGGGGAAGACCCAGGACTTGGTGGAGAGATTATTTCTCCACACTGGCCTGGGAACGCCTCGGGATCCCCCAGTCAGAGCTGGTTAATGTGGCTCGGGAAAGAGAAGTTCGGGGTCCCCCGCTGGAGCTGCTGCCCCGCGACCCGACCCCGGATAAGCGGATGAAGATGGATGGATGCATTACTCTTCATGCACAGGTTTTATGAAACTGATGAATAATATTCGACTTTTTTACCTTTTTTATATTCTCTCTAGTCTATTACAGTGATGAACCATAAGATATATGATATGATATTATATGATATTTCATGATAAATGAGTTATTAGAACCAATGATTCTGCAAGGCTTCTTTATAGATATGAATGCAATAACACACAGATTTGAGTCTGTGTTACAAGTGACTGTTTTGAGTTTTGAAAAATCACATCAAGGTTCTGAAATTGAAGATAAAAAGATTGTAAAAAAAACTGTAATAGAGCGATGACATTGAACAAATATTATTTAACTTATCTTTCCTTTTGCTAATTCTACATTCATTTGGCAATTCAATTTGTAAATGTATTTATCACAAATTTAGATTTTAGGTGCAATTACTCACATCTGTAAAATGTCACGTCCAGTCATTATTTCTACAGTGTTTCAAACAGTAAAGATTCACAGCAGCTTCACTGTGATAAACAGAAATATAACAGAATCAGTGATGAAATTTAATCAAATATGAGACGTTCACGAGTTATGAGTTAAGAGTGAGTTCAGCTCGGCTGTATTTATGAGCTGCTGAGTTTCTTCACTGAGCTTTAACACGCGTGTGTGTGTGTGTGTGTGTGTCATCCGTGTGTTTAGTACCCGTGTGCCATCTTTCCAGAGGTTGTGTGTGTGTGTGTGTGTGTGTGTGTGTCATCCGTGTGTTTAGCACCCGTGTGCCATCTTTCCAGAGGTTGTGTGTATGTGTGTGTGTATGTATGTATGTATGTATGTATGTGTGTGTGTGTGTGTCGCACTGGCTCAAGCCCCTGCCCCTTTTGTCTCAAAATTGATTGTGCCCCTCTCTGATAATTGTAAATAATACTTATTATCATTATAAATATTATAATAAATAACCATACACTTATAAACAATTGCCACTAACAATAATAATACAAAAAAATATTATATACATTTTTTGGCGGAAGCATTTGGCGGAGGTGAAGTGTTCGGCGGAGTGCCTTCCGCAAGTGTTCACACACACACACACACACACACACACATCAGTAACGATAAGCTGATACGGAAAACTTACATTTATCCTCCCATGGTACTGTAAAAATTGCGGCAACATGCGAGTTATGTTTAACTTAATAAAAGTATAACTCAATTTCAGCGCATTCCACGGCGATTGTTATTATCTTGAGGAAATACAATCCAGTGAAGTGAAATTTTAAAGGGATATTTCACCCAAAAATGTAAATTCTGTGAGTAATTACTCTCCCTCATGTTGTTCAACCCCGTAAGACCTTCGTTCATCTTCGGGACACGAATTAAGATATTTGTGATTAAATCTGAGAGCTGGATCACTCCTCCATAGGCTTCTAAGGGATTGAAACTTGTTCCCCAAAAGTTAAAATAGTCCAAGTGACTATAGTGGCTCAATCTTAAGTTTATCAAGCGACGAGAATACTTTTTGTGCGCAAAAACAAACAAAAATAACGACTTTATTTCAACTATTAATTTCCTTCTCTGTGGGCCTCGAGTCAGTTCACGTCACACGCATCACACACATGACCAGCGTCGGCCAATAGTGAGCCTGCGTGTGACGTACAACACAGAAGCTTACGCTGTTACACTCATAGACATCATATAGATAGACGCCCTATCGACCGCTACTGCCTATTGGCGCGGACGAGCCGTGGGGCCGCCATCTTAAACCGGTCACCCGCTCCGCTCAGTGTAATCTGTTTGGCAGGTGCAATGAGCTGGCAGCGCATTTAATTAATCATATCTCACTGAATACCGAACTGATTTTCACGCGGGTTTTTTTTGCTGCAAAGGTCATACATGTAGCTACGATACAGGACACATTGAATATTTTGTTCACAAAATACAACTAATAGTTCGGTAATGTTAAATGTTAAATCTTACTTGTGTAAAGTAATCCCCGAGTGATGGTCCGCCGATTTGAGCAGGAATATGCTGCACAGCGCTCTGGCATCTACTGCTGCTATGCTACACAAACAGGAGTCTGACCGGTTTAAGATGGCGGCCGCATTTCTTGCGCCACAGCGGCCAATAGGGCATCTAGTCTCTATATGATGTCTATGGTTACACTAGTGAACTCACTCGAATTTTAATAATGTTTTAGTAAATGCTGAAATTAATAAGATTAATACATGCTAAAGAACTGCAGATCATTATTAGTTCATAGTTAACAAATTTAACTATGAAACCTTATTGTAAAGTGGTGATTTCATGATAGCGAACACTTTCATTAATATAATACTTACAATTTACAACATCAACAAAACTAAACATGAATTCCTCATAATCACCTTCTTGATTCTCACTGGTTTGTTTGGTAAAGTAAATAATATTTAGTAATATTATCATAATTTCCCTATTTTCGTTTGATGTGTAGCACTCTAATTGTATCAAGGAAAGAAAGGATAAACACACACACACACACACACACACACACACACACACACACACACACACACACACACACACACACACACACACACACAAATAAATAAATATTATGCATTTTCTCCTTATATAGAACATATTCGTTCTTTATACAGGTTCTGTAAAACGAGTCGAGAACCCTAGAGTTCTAGAACACACTGAAGCTTTATTCTAAGAGTGTGTATCCAATCAGAGTCATCGGTTCTCCTTTAGGAATAAACGATTTGAAAAAAGAAAATGAATAATGACTACTATAAAGTTTCCTAAAGTGTGTTGAATCAGTGTGTGTGTGTGTGTGTGTGTGTGTGTGTATCGAACACGTCTCCTGCTGAGTTCTGGCTCTGCTTCAGGTTCAGTGGCTCACACTCCTGCGGTTACACACACACACACACACACACACACACACACACACACACACACTCAGCGTAAACAAGACAATAAATCCTTGTGTTGGAAACTTTCACTGAGAGACGAGAACAACCTCAGAAACCTGATCAACAGCGCAATCACTGCAGCACAACGATGCCTGAGTGTGTGTGTGTGTGTGAGTGAAAGAGAGAGAGAGTGTGTGTGTGTGTGTGTAAGAGAGTGTGTGTGTGAGTGAGAGAGAGTGTGTGTGTGTGTGTAAGGTTGCACACAGGTTGTGTGTGTTGCACAGGTTGTGTGTGTTGCACAGGTTGTGTGTGCCGCACAGGTTGTGTGTGTTGCACAGGTTGTGTGTGCCGCACAGGTTGTGTGTGTTGCACAGGTTGTGTGTGTTGCACAGGTTGTGTGTGCCGCACAGGTTGTGTGTGTTGCACAGGTTGTGTGTGTTGCACAGGTTGTGTGTGCCGCACAGGTTGTGTGTGCCGCACAGGTTGTGTGTGTTGCACAGGTTGTGTGTGTTGCACAGGTTGTGTGTGTTGCACAGGTTGTGTGTGCCGCACAGGTTGTGTGTGCCGCACAGGTTGTGTGTGTTGCACAGGTTGTGTGTGTTGCACAGGTTGTGTGTGCCGCACAGGTTGTGTGTGCCGCACAGGTTGTGTGTGTTGCACAGGTTGTGTGTGTTGTTGTGAGGCACCAGATGTTCCTTCGGTCGAGTAGAAACTAAACGTCTATTTTTGGGATTTGGCGTTTGATACACAAACCGTTCCGCCCGTGACATCACGTAACGGCTGAACCGCAGACCTAACGCGAGCGTGACCTCTGACCTCTGCGGCCACTTCCTGTTATGAGCCCGAGCACGCACACACACACACACACACACACACACAGACGGGTTGTTTACTCAGTCTAACTCCACATGTGCTCAGCGTCTGCGGCTCCGGGTTTGGTTTGTTTTTCTCCTTCAGGCCCAAAAACATCCAGAAGCGGATTCAACGCCCGCGCGGAAAGAGTAGCGACACCCTCAAAACCGCTGGAAAACACGACTGTCTGTCTGTGTCTGTGTGTGTGTGTCTGTCTGATGAACCTTCTCAACAAACATTCACCAAACAATCATGTTTTCATAATTTAATAGGAACATTATGATATATTTGTGTATTTCCACAGGCTGCGCATCATTAACTCACACTGACGCACATCTATAACTAAACACAGTTTTACTATGGTAACTTTTGGACATGTTTTGTTAAAGCTTTCCATAAGTGTCATTACACTGATGACACACAGTATCAATCCCATGATGCTCTGCTGCCACCTGGTGTCAAGCACTCAAACCCATGCATGACTTTACTCCAGAAAACCAGTGACGCTCACAATAACATATCATAAATATTACATGACGCAGGTCGAGTTTATGAACATTGAAGTATGAAAAATACCCAGAACACTTTGCAATAAAGTGAACATGAACTTACAAAAAGCAAGTATTTTGGTTACACTTGGTGTCTTTGTTACAGTGTAATTGTACATTGAAATACTGAGTGATATAAATGAACTATAGGGTTAGTAGTAGCATGTAATATACAGTATGTAACAAGGACACTAAAAAAAGTGCTACCAAATTTTTTTACAGCATTTATTATGTTAGTTATATTAATGTTAGTTGATAAAAATACAGTTGTTCATGTTAGGGCATTAAATAATGTAAACAGAAACAACTTTGGATTTTAGTATGTATTAGTAAGTGCTGAAATGAACATTAAATGCTGTTAGTTCATGTTAACTTATGTTAATAATTGAAAAGTGTTACAGTTTTATCACATTTGTGTTTACATTAAAAGAGCATCATGTAAGGTAATAAATTCTGTTAATAAAAGAGCACACCAATGCTTTAATTACAGTTTTATTATTATTTATCTGGATAGAAACACACATGAATATGATGATGATGATGATAAAGAATCACCAGAGCATCTTTATCACATTTAGTCCCAGAGAATCCAGCTCGTTTGAAAGGGTTTCTCAGATCTGTTTTAAAGAGGACGGGGCGGAGTCGGTGGACAGTGGGTGATAGGGAAGGAGTCGGTGGGCGGGGCTTGACAGGGCGGAGTCGATGGGAGTTGGGCGGGGCTGTGATGGGGCGGAGTCAGTGTGCAGTGGGCGGGGTGTGACAGGGAAGGAGTCGGTGGGCGGGGCTTTACAGTGTGGAGTCGATGGGCAGTGGGCGGGGCTGTGACGGGGCGGAGTCAGAGTGCAGTGGGCGGGGTGTGACAGGGAAGGAGTCGGTGGGCGGGGCTTGACAGGGTGGAGTCGATGGGCAGTGGGCGGGGGGGCTGTGACGGGGCGGAGTCTGTGTGCAATGGGCAGGTGTGACAGGGAAGGAGTCAGTGGGCGGGGCTTGACAGGGTGGAGTCTGTGTGCAGTGGGCAGGTGTGACAGGGAAGGAGTCAGTGGGCGGGGCTGTGACAGGGCGGAGTCTGTGTGCAGTGGGCAGGTGTGACAGGGAAGGAGTCAGTGGGCGGGGCTTGACAGGGTGGAGTCGATGGGCAGTGGGTGGGACTTGACAGGGGTGGAGTCTGTGTGCAACGGGCAGGGCAGTGGGCGGGGCAGAGTCTGTGTGCAGCGGGCGGGGCTGTGACGGGGCGGAGTCTGTGTGCAGTGAAAGGGGCAGAGTCGGTGGACAGTGGGCGGGGCGGAATCAGTGTGCAGTGGGCGGGGTGTAACAGGGAAGAAGTCGGTGGGCGGGGCTTGACATGGTGGAGTCTGTGGGCGCGGCTTGACGGGGTGGAGTCGATGGGCAGTGGGTAGGGCTTGACAGAGCGGGGCTTGACAGGGGCGGAGTCGGTGTGCAGCGGGCGGGGCTGTGACAGGGGCGGGATCTGTGTGCAGCGGGCGGGGCTGTGACAGGGGCGGGGTCTGTATGCAGCGGGCGGGGCTGTGACAGGGGCGGGGTCTGTGTGCAGCGGGCGGGGCTGTGACAGGGGCGGGGTCTGTGTGCAGCGGGCGGGGCTGTGACAGGGGCGGGGCTGTGACAGGGGCGGGGTCTGTATGCAGCGGGCGGGGCTGCTATTCAGGCGTCGCCGGAGCGTTTGGCGGGTTTGGCGACGAGGCGTCTCTCTCGCTCCAGCTCTCTCTCTCTCTGCTGCTCGCGCTCCAGATCTTCCTTCTGCTTGTGTTGCTGCAGCTTCAGCGCTCGCTTCTGCACACATTCATACACTCTTCACTCTTAATCTGCCATTCCGTCTCAAACGGCAAAGCTTACTAACCCAGGGTGAAGTATGAAAGCTTGTTTCTGCCACGGGATAAAAAATTCTGCCTCGGAATCCTGACTTTTCTTTCAATCGCAAACAAGTTTATATCTCACAATGCTGACTTTTTTCACACAATTCATACTTTTCTCATAAACGCAAGTTTATTTCTCGCAATTCTGACTTTTTTCTCGCAATTCATACTTTTCTCGAAATACAGATTTTTTTGTCATAAAAGAAAGTTTATATCTCGCAATTTAGACTTTTTTCTCGCAATTCAGACTTTTCTTGTAAACGCAAGTTTATATCTCACAATTCTGACTTTTTTCTGGTAAACGCAAGTTTATTTCTCGCAATTCTGACTTTTTTCTGGTAAACGCAAGTTTATTTCTCGCAATTCTGACTTTTTTCTGGTAAACGCAAGTTTATATCTCACAATTCTGACTTTTTTCTTGTAAACGCAAGTTTATTTCTCGCAATTCTGACTTTTTTCTGGTAAACGCAAGTTTATTTCTCGCAATTCAGACTTTTTTCTGGTAAACGCAAGTTTATTTCTCGCAATTCAGACTTTTTTCTGGTAAACGCAAGTTTATTTCTCGCAATTCAGACTTTTCTTGTAAACGCAAGTTTATATCTCACAATTCTGACTTTTTTCTGGTAAACGCAAGTTTATTTCTCGCAATTCTGACTTTTTTCTGGTAAACGCAAGTTTATATCTCACAATTCTGACTTTTTTCTGGTAAACGCAAGTTTATATCTCACAATTCTGACTTTTTTCTGGTAAACGCAAGTTTATATCTCACAATTCTGACTTTTTTCTTGTAAACGCAAGTTTATTTCTCGCAATTCTGACTTTTTTCTGGTAAACGCAAGTTTATTTCTCGCAATTCTGACTTTTCTCTGGTAAACGCAAGTTTATTTCTCGCAATTCTGACTTTTTTCTCGCAATTCATACTTTTCTCGAAATACAGACTTTTTTGTCATAAAAGAAAGTTTATATCTCGCAATTTAGACTTTTTTCTCGCAATTCAGACTTTTCTTGTAAACGCAAGTTTATATCTCACAATTCTGACTTTTTTCTGGTAAACGCAAGTTTATTTCTCGCAATTCAGACTTTTCTTGTAAACGCAAGTTTATTTCTCGCAATTCTGACTTTTTTCTGGTAAACGCAAGTTTATTTCTCGCAATTCAGACTTTTCTTGTAAACGCAAGTTTATATCTCACAATTCTGACTTTTTTCTGGTAAACGCAAGTTTATTTCTCGCAATTCTGACTTTTTTCTGGTAGACGCAAGTTTATTTCTCGCAATTCTGACTTTTTTCTGGTAAACGCAAGTTTATATCTCACAATTCTGACTTTTTTCTTGTAAACGCAAGTTTATATCTCACAATTCTGACTTTTTTCTTGTAAACGCAAGTTTATTTCTCGCAATTCTGACTTTTTTCTGGTAAACGCAAGTTTATTTCTCGCAATTCTGACTTTTTTCTGGTAAACGCAAGTTTATTTCTCGCAATTCTGACTTTTTTCTGGTAAACGCAAGTTTATATCTCACAATTCTGACTTTTTTCTGGTAAACGCAAGTTTATTTCTCGCAATTCTGACTTTTTTCTGGTAAACGCAAGTTTATTTCTCGCAATTCTGACTTTTTTCTGGTAAACGCAAGTTTATTTCTCGCAATTCTGACTTTTTTCTGGTAAACAAGTTTATTTCTCGCAATTCTGATTTTTTTCTGGTAAACGCAAGTTTATTTCTCGCAATTCTGACTTTTATCTGGTAAACGCAAGTTTATATCTCGCAATTCTGACTTTCTCGAAATTCAGACTTTTTTAGTCATAAAAGCAAGTTTATATCTTGCAATTCCTTTTTTCTCGCAATTCTGACTTTTTTCTCGCAATTCACATTTTTTTTCACACAATTCTGAGTTTAAATTCCACAATTGTTGGAAAAAAGTCAGAATAGTGAGAAAAAAGTGGCAATTACCTTTTATTTTATTCCCTGGCAGAAACAAGCTTCCATAAAAACATGAAGAGCAGGAAAGCATGGATCTACAGAAGAGTCCCCGCTCAAACCTTTAGTCTGGTCGTCTTGTCGTGTAGAACGATCATTTCTTTGCGAATGTTCACCAGTTTGCTGTGATAAACTTTGGCCTCTGTGAACTGAAACACATCAGCTGTCAGTCTGACGACGTTTCTACGAGAGAAACCACGCGATTAAAACTCACCAGTGCGTTCAGATCAATCATGGCGTTGCACTCGCGGAATTTCGTGACTTCTTGCTCCAGCGTATCCAGCAAAATAACTTGATTTTGTCTGGAAGTAAGAAAAAATAAAGGATAATTACAGTGCAGTATTTTGAATTCAAATATCTTTTTTTTGCAGTCTGGTGAAATGATGGATGTGATTGACTGAATGAACAGATCATCAGTGCTAGCACACGCTGTGTGTTCAGGAAGTGGTGTGTTATATGCAGTGTGATCATACGTGAGTTCCTGCAGGGTTTGCTTGGAGGCGTTGAGCTCCGGCTGATAGTGAGACAGGAATCCTTCAGTCAGTCTCTGGATCGTGTGCTCATCCACACACACCACGTCCTCCATCACGACACACACTGCAAACACACACATCAACATCAACGTAACCATACAACTAGGTTTGATAGTAGACTAGCATTTATGAATGTGATATTTAAAGAACAAACAAAAAAAATGTTTTCTGAAGCCTGTGTTTGTGTGTGTGTGTGTGTGTGTGTTCACCGGTGTCCTGCTCGCTTTCCTCCTGTGGTCTGTCCATCATCATCAGTCACCAGCAGCCTCTGTAACACACACACACACACACACACACACACACACACAGAGAGAGAGAGAGAGAGAGAGAGAGAGACACACACACACAGAGAAAGAGAGAGAGAGAGAGAGAGAGAGACACACACACACACACACACACAGAGAAAGAGAGAGAGAGAGAGAGAGAGAGAGAGACACACACACACACACACAGAGAAAGAGAGAGAGAGAGAGAGAGAGAGAGAGAGAGAGAGAGAGAGAGAGAGAGAGAGACACACACACACAGAGAAAGAGAGAGAGAGAGAGAGAGAGAGACACACACAGAGAGAGAGAGAGAGAGAGAGAGAGAGAGAGAGACACACACACACACACACACACACACACACACACACACACACACACACACACAGTTAGATTCCTCATGAAGCACAGTAATCGTGTGTACGTCACTGATCACATGTGTCTGAGCACGAACCCTTTTGAGCGCATCATTCCTGTTGTATTCCCGTCAGATGAATGTGATTCTTCTTTTATCTTGTGTATTTAATGGCGGTCAGCAAACCTGATGTGATAGTGAAAAGGCTTCCAGAAGCGGCTCACAAACATCATGTGACCAAAACTCATGTGACCAAAGAGACTGTGACACCGCGACGCGCTGCCATTCTGAGAGCACTTCCGCCTTTAATCACGTGCCGATGAGCCTCCGATTGGCGGAACGATTGTACCGGAGTCAAGCCAGTGAAGCCACCTTTATTTTGTATACAATACAGATTGTTTCAAAGCAGCTTTACAGTGATAAACAGGGAAATTATTCATTTGTTGATTCAGATCGCTCGTTAAGATAAACAATTATTAAATTAGTTAATTTAATCTATAAAGTAGTTATGCAAAAATGATGTCACCATCAGCTCAGCTCACCATCAGCTCGAACTATATAATATAATATAATATAATATCATATAATATAATCAGTGGTTAAAGTGGGATTTGGTAGGTGGGGGAACCCTCAAACAATCACTTAAAAAAAAAAAATCACATAAAATTACTTTATTTTGTTGGAGTTTGTTGCTGTTTTTAAACGACTCACTGCCGTGTGCTTGCTAGATCATCACACATCACAAGGACTATGAATCGGCATCAAACGCACAATAACTGGAATTTAAAACTGTGAAACGAAGGAACAAATCGCACTAGGATTTGTGCGCTCGACATTTCTCCGCTTTGTGACGTGAACTTTTAAATGCGCACTTGCGCAGCGCTGCACACTGTGACTCCATGTTGCGTTGAGCACATCATTCTGCACCCGTGATGCGCATACACGCTGTGCGCGCGCTGTTTTTCATGTTATCATGGGTTTGCGCACTGAAATATTATTAAAAGCCAATATATTTTGTTATACCTAGCCTGCTCAATACATTTAAAATAAGCATAATTGAATTGTATATTATTTCTTTGTAGTGTAGGGTATATATGCACTTCTGAATTCTTGACATTAATATATAAATATAAAATTGTGAAATGTATGATTGCATGATTGAATTTTATAAGAGAACTAATAGTAATTTGTTTTTATAACATATTTAGATTTTATAAAATGACTGTGCAGATTTTTTCAAGAATTACTTTTTGCTGCTGATTTATACACTCATTAAGTTTATTAAAAATTCATAATACATTTATGTAATATTTAAAGGTGTTAACGGTAATCTTACACTGCAAAATAATAACTTAAAAAGGATTAAATTCATCACAATTATGTAAGTATCCGGAAATTTGCCGCGGGGCGAGGGCCCTTATATATATCACATCTACATAATATATATCATTATATATAATATAATATATATTAGTAGGGCCCTACTAATATCATTAGTAACATTAAATATAACACAATAAACCAAAGTATATCAGTAGGAGTTTCCTTAAGTCTTTCTGATAGTTTTCTACAGGCCGGTTTACTACAACAGTAGAATACAATTCTGAAATTATGATTTATAGTTTTTGTGTGCCACCCCAAGATTTTACTGCATCTAAAGCTGAACTTTGACTGATAGTCTTTTCATTTCCGTCTGTGTCAGTGAAGAAAGTAAACATAGGCTCAAGTGATGAGTTTTATGAATCATTTTCTTAGATTTACTCAAGGCTACCAGATCAGCATTGCCAATAGGAACCTTCTAAGCTTTGGAATTTGAAAAGTAATTTTAAATAATACAAATTATAGGCTACGTTTAACGCAGTTAGTGGAATTGGCAGACGTTCCCTTAGGCATGCGTTGTGGAAACGCGCCAAAGCATTCTCAGGTATAAATATGCAACACGGTGATTTTGATCGAATATTTAATGTCGATAATGGTTACATAATGTTAAAACTAATCCTGCTATTGATATCTTTGTAAGACTGCCGACCCTATAGAACAGTGGCAAGGGAAAACAATGTCCGGCGAAATATTGAACATTAAACTAACTTTCCCGCGCTCAGCCACCGTGAGTGTGTTTCACGTGTTTATAATCACTCGCGTTCAGCGGGGAGGAGGGGAGGGTGGTCGGGCCATCTCGGGACCAGCGAGATTCGTTGAGATTAATTAACCTATTTATTTAATTATTTATCTGAGATGCCGGAACACAGTTCCGGACGACTTTAACCCCTGAATATAATATAATATAATATAATATCAGAAATAGCTTTATTGCTAAGTGACCTTGAACACAAGGAATTTTTCTTGATACAAATACAGTGAAATGTGTGCTAAAGAGGTATAATATTTTATAATTACAGGTTACTTTTGCACATGAGTGTGAAGTTTGAATGCGCGCGCTGCAGTAGAGCTGGAACGCGCGCAGAGTGGACGCACTAACATTAAACACTCTCTCTCATACACACACTCACTCACACACACCTAGACTCTGAGATTTCCCCAAACTCACCCCGCAATGGACGGAACCAGCGAACGGCAGAGTTTAGGAAGGTTTGTGCTCTTTTAATGATGTTTCGTTGTTTTCTGTGTCTGTTCGCTGACATTCAGTCCTGAAACACACGAAACACACTCTGTGTTTTAGCGTTTCATATCTGACGAACTGTGCATCATTGTCTCTGAAGTGAATGCTACATTTTTCTAAATGTCATCATAATCATTTGTTAACAAACAAGTACTCATTACTTCAATGAGCTCATTGTTTCTGGCTTAAATCATTACATTGTTTAAATTAATACATTTTTCGCTAATTGCGCTTCTAAAATACATAACTTATATCACCTCTGATAACAGATCTTTCTAAATTGTAATGTGGACTCAAACATTTTCTGTTAAGCCGCTTTGAAATGAGTATTGTGAAAAGCGCTTTACAAATAAATGTGAATTGATTTGTATCAACAGCAGTGAACTGAATGGAGCTCAATAGTGACTGTTTTAGAGTTGCTTTATGACACTTGATGATGGTTCCTGTTGCTTTGTAACAGTGTGTGTTGGTAAAGCTGACCTGAGCTGTTGTGTTGCAGGTAACCTGGTGCGATTATTGTGAAAAGCGCTATACAAAGAGCGCTACAAAAAAACAACACTGAACTGAATGGAGCTCAATAGTGTGTTTTCGAGTTGCTGTATTTGACCGTGTCTGTATTTGGTGACGTTTCCTGTTGTGTGTTGTTGGTAAAGCTGACCTGAGCTTTTGTGTTTCAGGTAATCAGGCGCTTCAACCCCCGAGACAGTGTCAGTTCCTCACACACTGCCGCTGCAGAGATCCGCTCAGATGTCGGGCCTGATGGGCCGTGTGAGGTCAGTGTTTCGCCGCGAGCCGGAGGACTGGCACCTCAGCGACGCCGCCTTCGACTTCTCGGAGGATCTGGAGGACGACGACACGCCCCGGTTCAGCCAGCTGAAGGTAGTGGTGTCCGGAGAGTCGGACGAGCTCCCGACGGCTAACGGGTCGGCGGTCACGCGTGTGCTGGACGATGACGACTCGCTCCTGGGCTCCTCGTCGAGTCTGGTGCCGGAGGCGTGTGACGGGTGCCGGAGGAGTCGAGAGAGCGACCGACGCCGGAGGATCATGAGGAAACTGGGCTTCGCCGCTCTGCTCTACTTCCTGTTCATGGTGGGCGAGCTGATAGGTGAGCGTCGGGGAGAGCGTGTGTGTGTGTGTTTGTGTGTCGCCCGCTCCTGTCACTGGGTTGTCTTTCAGGTGGGTACGTGGCC
>NW_027508921.1:80000-85000 GCF_051911475.1 Siphateles boraxobius | reverse complement strand
AGGTTAAAAGTTCAAGAGGAGCTGCTCAATGAATGTGTGTGTGTGTCAAGTCAAGTCTCCTTCATTTATAAAGCGCTTTTAACAATATAGAGTTTCACAGCAACTTTACAGTGATAATAGGAGATTACAGTAACAGAGATTGTTTAGGCTTTACAGCAGATCTAGAATAGAGTTATTGTCCAGATAAAGTTAGTTTTGATTAATTCACTTCCGCTCCGGCCGCTCATTTGCACACAACAAGTGTTAGGTGCTCGAGAACGCAAACCTTGAAACGGGTTAGAAGGTGCAAGTGTTGACATTTTTGGAAAAAAACGTTATCTCTGCGCAAACCTCAAAAACGTGAATGTGTGTAAACGCTGATGGCGTGCACATGTGTATTACTTGTTTAGTCTATAGATATGCGGGTTTGAATATATATGTGCGCAGGCGACCTCAACAAATTACTTGTCTGGCCTTAAAAATTTATACAGAATTATTTATCGCTTCCGCCTAGCCATGTGAACGGGAACTATTTTGACAACGTTTTATCAGTACAGAGGTGAAGGGAAGGAGGCCTTCACAGTGGAGAGACTAGTGACACTTCAGGGATGCGATGTCAGCATGTCCAGGCGCAGGTCCTTCATCAGATCCGAATACGGCCTGGATCCGGCGGACTGCGGTAAACCTCGGAAAAAAAAGCCAAAGAGATGTGTTTTTAGTCTAGATTTGAACTGACAGACTGTGTCTGCTTCCCGGACAATGTTAGGAAGATTGTTCCAAAGTTTTGGTGCTAAATAGGAAAAGGATCTACCGCCAGCAGTCGATTTAGATATTCTAGGTATTATCAACTGGCCGGAGTTTTGAGATCGCAATAGACGTGAAGGACTATAATGCGTTAAGAGCTCGCTCAAGTACTGGGGAGCTAAACCATTTAGTGCTTTGTAAGTAATCAGCAATATTTTAAAATGTATACGATGTTTAATAGGGAGCCAATGCAGTGTTGACAGAACCGGGCTAATATGGTCGTACTTCCTGGTTCTGGTAAGAACTCTAGCGGCTGCGTTTTGGACCAGCTGTAGTTTGTTTATTAAGCGTGCAGGGCAACCACCCAGTAGAGCATTACAATAATCTAGCCTGTGTGTGTGTGTGTGTGTGTGTGTGTGTGTGTGTGTGTGTGTGTGTGTGTGTGTGTAGGATGGGCTTCCTCCTCAATCAGTCTGGTCATCTTCATTCTCACGGCCACGGCCACTCTCACGGTCACGCCCACTCTCACGGGTCCCCGGGCCGGAGTCAGCGGGGTCAGGGGTCACGGGGTCAGCAGGGTCACGGGAGTCTGGCGGTGCGGGCCGCCTTCATCCACGCGCTGGGAGATCTGGCTCAGAGTGTCGGTGTTCTCATCGCTGCCTACATCGTCAGGTTCAAGGTATGAGTTTCAGTCACTGTACCAGGAAGATTCTCTGGCACTGTAGATTTTTTAAATGACTTTATGATGATAACACAATAACCCTGCAGCTGATGACAGACTGTGTGTGTGTGTGTTAGCCGGAGTATAAGCTGGCGGATCCCATCTGTACGTACCTGTTCTCAGTGCTAGTGCTGTTCAGCACATTCCACATCATCAGAGACACCGGCATCATTCTACTGGAGGGTAAGAAACCTATCTGTCTTTCTGTGTGTCTGTCTGTCTCTCTATCTATCTGACTGTCTGTCTGTCTCTCTATCTGTCTGACTGTGTGTGCGTCTGTCTGTCTTTCTGTGTGTCTGTCTGTCTGTCTGTCTGTCTGTCTGTCTCTCTATCTATCTGACTGTCTGTCTGTCTTTCTCTCTATCTATCTGACTGTCTATCTGACTGACCGTCTATCTGTCTGACTGTCTATCTGACTGTCTGTCTGACTGTCTATCTATCTGACTGTCTATCTGACTGACCGTCTATCTGTCTGACTGTCTATCTGACTGTCTGTCTGACTGTCTATCTATGTGTCTGTCTGACTGTCTGTCTTACTATCTGTCTGTCTGTCTGTCTATCTGACTGTCTATTTGACTGTCTATCTGACTGTCTATCTGACTGACTGTCTGTCTATCTGTCTGTCTGACTGTCTGTCTATCTGTCTGTCTGTCTGACTGTCTATCTGTCTGTCTATCTGTCTGTCTGACTGTCTATCTGTCTGTCTATCTGACTGACTGTCTATCTGAATGTCAATCTGTCTGTCTGACTGTCTTTCTGTGTTTCTGTCTGTCTATCTGACTGACTGTCTATCTGTCTGACTGTCTGTCTATCTATCTGTCTGACTGTCTGTCTATCTGTCTGTCTGACTGTCTGTCTATCTGTCTGACTGTGTCTATCTATCTGTCTGACTGTCTGTCTATCTGTCTGACTGTCTGTCTATCTGTCTGTCTGTCTGTCTATCTGTCTGACTGTCTGTCTATCTATCTGTCTGTCTGACTGTCTGTCTATCTATCTGTCTGACTGTCTGTCTGACTGTCTGTCTATCTGTCTGATTGACTGTCTGTCTGTCTGACTGTCTGTCTATCTGTCTGACTGTCTGTCTGACTGTCTTTCTGTCTATCTATCTGTCTGACTGTCTGTCTATCTGTCTGACTGTCTATCTGTCTGACTGTCTGTCTATCTGTCTGTCTGTCTGACTGTCTGTCTGTCTATCTATCTGTCTGACTGTCTGTCTATCTATCTGTCTGACTGTCTGTCTGACTGTCTGTCTGACTGTCTGTCTGTCTATCTATCTGTCTGTCTGACTGTCTGTCTATCTGTCTGACTGTCTGTCTGTCTGTCTGACTGTCTGTCTATCTGTCTGACTGTCTGTCTGACTATCTGTCTGACTGTCTGTCTATCTGTCTGTCTATCTATCTGTCTGACTGTCTGTCTATCTATCTGTCTGACTGTCTGTCTATCTGTCTGACTGTCTGTCTATCTGTCTGTCTGTCTATCTGTCTGTCTGTCTATCTGTCTGACTGGTCTATCTGTCTGTCTGTCTGACTGTCTGTCTATCTGTCTGTCTGACTGTCTGTCTATCTGTCTGTCTGACTGTCTGTCTATCTGTCTGTCTGACTGTCTGTCTGACTGTCTGTCTATCTGTCTGACTGTCTGTCTATCTGTCTGACTGTCTGTCTATCCGTCTGACTGTCTGTCTATCTGACTGTCTGTCTATCTGTCTGACTGTCTGTCTATCTGTCTATCTGTCTATCTGTCTGTCTGTCTGTCTGACTGTCTGTCTATCTGTCTGACTGTCTATCTATCTGTCTGATTGTCTGTCTATCTATCTGTCTGACTGTCTGTCTATCTGTCTGACTGTCTATCTGTCTGTCTGACTGTCTGTCTGTCTGACTGTCTGTCTATCTATCTGTCTGACTGTCTGTCTATCTGTCTGTCTATCTGTCTGACTGTCTGTCTATCTATCTGTCTGACTGTCTGTCTATCTGTCTGACTGTCTGTCTATCTATCTGTCTGACTGTCTGTCTATCTGTCTCTCTGACTGTCTGTCTATCTATCTGTCTGTCTGACTGTCTGTCTATCTGTCTGACTGTCTGTCTATCTATCTGTCTGACTGTGTCTGACTGTCTGTCTGACTGTCTGTCTATCTATCTGTCTGACTGTCTGTCTATCTGTCTGTCTATCTGTGTGTCTGTCTATCTGTCTGATTGTCTGTCTATCTGTCTGACTGTCTGTCTATCTGTCTGACTGTCTGTCTATCTGTCTGACTGTCTGTCTGTCTGACTGTATGTCTATCTGTCTGTCTGTCTATCTGTCTGTCTGACTGTCTGTCTGACTGTCTGTCTATCTGTCTGACTGTCTGTCTGTCTGTCTATCTATCTGTCTGACTGTCTATCTGTCTATCTATCTGTCTGACTGTCTGTCTATCTATCTGTCTGACTGACTGTCTGTCTATCTGTCTGACTGACTGTCTGTCTATCTGTCTGTCTGACTGTCTGTCTATCTGTCTGACTGACTGTCTATCTATCTGTCTGACTGTCTGTCTATCTGTCTGACTGTCTGTCTATCTGTCTGTCTGACTGTCTGTCTGTCTATCTGTCCGACTGTCTATCTGTCTGACTGTCTGTCTATCTATCTGTCTGACTGTTTGTCTATCTGTCTGTCTGACTGTCTGTCTATCTGTCTGACTGTCTGTCTATCTATCTGTCTGACTGTCTGTCTATCTGTCTGTCTATCTGTCTGACTGTCTGTCTATCTATCTGTCTGTCTATCTGTCTGTCTGACTGTCTGTCTATCTATCTGTCTGACTGTCTGTCTATCTGTCTGACTGTCTATCTGTCTGACTGTCTGTCTATCTGTCTGTCTATCTGTCTGTCTATCTGACTGACTGACGTGTGTTGTGTGTGCAGGAGTACCTCGTCATGTGGATGTGTGTGTGATGCGTGCGGATCTACTGAAGCTGCAGCATGTGGAGTGTGTGGAGGAGCTGAAGCTCTGGGCTCTAACAGCAGACAGAACCGCTGCTACTGTTCATCTGAGGCTCGGTGAGTTACTCATCATAAACATCACATTCAGATCATAAACATCATAAACATCACATTCAGATCATAAACATAATAAACGCCAAATTCAGATCATAAACGCCACACCCACACCAGCGGCTCGGTGAGTTCCAGCACATTATGAAGCGTCACAGGCAGATGTTTTCTGCCGCCCTGATACTGGACTAATGGTTTTGCATCTGCCTGTGTTGTGTGTTTAGTGCCGGGGTTTGTGGGTAACTGGGAGGAAGTCCAGTCGAACGCACGGCGACTGCTGATGATGTCACACGGCGTGACACACTGTACAGTTCAACTACAGACGCAGAGACAAGAGACGCCACAGTCCTGCACACACTGCCTCTCTCTCTCTCGCTGACACACACACACACACACACACACACACACACACACACACACACACACACACACACACACACACACACACAGAGGAGAGAGAGAGACAGGAGACGCCACAGCCCTGCACACACTGCCTCTCTCTCTCTCGCTGACACACACACACACACACACACACA
>NW_027508921.1:55000-70000 GCF_051911475.1 Siphateles boraxobius | reverse complement strand
TATCCAGACGGGACTATTGTACTGCTCTCTCCTTCCAGCATCACTGTCAAACCTCTGCAACTGGTCTAGAATATGCTGTTGAGTAGTGTGCTGTCTGGTTGAGTAGTGTGGGTAGTGTGCTGTCTGGTTGAGTAGTGTGCTGTCTGGTTGAGTAGTGTGAGTAGGGTGCTGTCTGGTTGAGTAGTGCGAGTAGGGTGCTGTCAGGTTGAGTAGTGAGAGTAGGGTGCTGTCAGGTTGAGTAGTGCGAGTAGGGTGGTGTCTGGTTGAGTAGTGCGAGTAGGGTGCTGTCAGGTTGAGTAGTGCGAGTAGTGTGCTGTCTGGTTGAGTAGTGCGAGTAGGGTGCTGTCTGGTTGAGTAGTGCGAGTAGTGTGCTGTCTGGTTGAGTAGTATGCTGTCTGGTTGAGTAGTGTGCTGTCTGGTTGAGTAGTGCGAGTAGTGTGCTGTGAGGTTGAGTAGTGCGAGTAGTGTGCTGTCTGGTTGAGTAGTGCGAGTAGGGTGCTGTCTGGTTGAGTAGTGCGAGTAGGGTGCTGTCAGGTTGAGTAGTGCGAGTAGTGTGCTGTCTGGTTGAGTAGTATGCTGTCTGGTTGAGTAGTGTGCTGTCTGGTTGAGTAGTGCGAGTAGTGTGCTGTGAGGTTGAGTAGTGCGAGTAGTGTGCTGTCTGGTTGAGTAGTGCGAGTAGGGTGCTGTCTGGTTGAGTAGTGCGAGTAGTGTGCTGTCTGGTTGAGTAGTATGCTGTCTGGTTGAGTAGTGTGCTGTCTGGTTGAGTAGTGGGAGTAGTGTGCTGTCTGGTTGAGTAGTGTGCTGTCTGGTTGAGTAGTGCGAGTAGGGTGCTGTCTGGTTGAGTAGTGTGCTGTCAGGTTGAGTAGTGCGAGTAGTGGGCTGTCTGGTTGAGTAGTGTGAGTAGTGTGCTGTCTGGTTGAGTAGTGCGAGTAGTGTGCTGTCTGGTTGAGTAGTGTGCTGTCTGGTTGAGTAGTGTGAGTAGTGTGCTGTCTGGTTGAGTAGTGTGCTGTGAGGTTGAGTAGTGTGCAGTGAGGTTGAGTAGTGTGCAGTGAGGTTGAGTAGTGTGAGTAGTGTGCTGTCTGGTTGAGTAGTGTGCAGTGAGGTTGAGTAGTGTGAGTAGTGTGCTGTGAGGTTGAGTAGTGTGAGTAGTGTGCTGTGAGGTTGAGTAGTGTGAGTAGTGTGCTGTGAGGTTGAGTAGTGTGCTGTCTGGTTGAGTAGTGCGAGTAGTGTGCTGTCTGGTTGAGTAGTGTGCTGTCTGGTTGAGTAGTGTGAGTAGTGTGCTGTCAGGTTGAGTAGTGTGAGTAGTGTGCTGTCTGGTTGAGTAGTGTGCTGTGAGGTTGAGTAGTGTGCTGTGAGTAGTGTGCAGTGAGGTTGAGTAGTGTGCAGTGAGGTTGAGTAGTGCGAGTAGTGTGCTGTGAGGTTGAGTAGTGCGAGTAGTGAGTAGTGCGAGTAGTGTGCTGTGAGGTTGAGTAGTGGGAGTAGTGTGCTGTGAGGTTGAGTAGTGCGAGTAGTGTGCTGTGAGGTTGAGTAGTGGGAGTAGTGTGCTGTGAGGTTGAGTAGTGCGAGTAGTGTGCTGTGAGGTTGAGTAGTGCGAGTAGTGTGCTGTGAGGTTGAGTAGTGCGAGTAGTGTGCTGTGAGGTTGAGTAGTGGGAGTAGTGTGCTGTGAGGTTGAGTAGTGGGAGTAGTGACTAGTGTGCTGTGAGGTTGAGTAGTGGGAGTAGTGTGCTGTGAGGTTGAGTAGTGGGAGTAGTGTGCTGTGAGTTTGAGTAGTGGGAGTAGTGTGCTGTGAGGTTGAGTAGTGTGCTGTGAGGTTGAGTAGTGCGAGTAGTGTGCTGTGAGGTTGAGTAGTGCGAGTAGTGTGCTGTGAGGTTGAGTAGTGGGAGTAGTGTGCTGTGAGGTTGAGTAGTGCGAGTAGTGTGCTGTGAGGTTGAGTAGTGCGAGTAGTGTGCTGTGAGGTTGAGTAGTGGGAGTAGTGTGCTGTGAGGTTGAGTAGTGCGAGTAGTGTGCTGTGAGGTTGAGTAGTGCGAGTAGTGACTAGTGTGCTGTGAGGTTGAGTAGTGCGAGTAGTGTGCTGTGAGGTTGAGTAGTGCGAGTAGTGTGCTGTGAGGTTGAGTAGTGGGAGTAGTGACTAGTGTGCTGTGAGGTTGAGTAGTGGGAGTAGTGTGCTGTGAGGTTGAGTAGTGGGAGTAGTGACTAGTGTGCTGTGAGGTTGAGTAGTGCGAGTAGTGTGCTGTGAGGTTGAGTAGTGCGAGTAGTGTGCTGTGAGGTTGAGTAGTGCGAGTAGTGTGCTGTGAGGTTGAGTAGTGTGAGTAGTGTGCTGTGAGGTTGAGTAGTGCGAGTAGTGTGCTGTGAGGTTGAGTAGTGGGAGTAGTGTGCTGTGAGGTTGAGTAGTGGGAGTAGTGACTAGTTTGCTGTGAGGTTGAGTAGTGCGAGTAGTGTGCTGTGAGGTTGAGTAGTGCGAGTAGTGACTAGTGTGCTGTGAGGTTGAGTAGTGCGAGTAGTGTGCTGTGAGGTTGAGTAGTGCGAGTAGTGTGCTGTGAGGTTGAGTAGTGGGAGTAGTGTGCTGTGAGGTTGAGTAGTGGGAGTAGTGACTAGTGTGCTGTGAGGTTGAGTAGTGGGAGTAGTGTGCTGTGAGGTTGAGTAGTGGGAGTAGTGTGCTGTGAGGTTGAGTAGTGGGAGTAGTGTGCTGTGAGGTTGAGTAGTGGGAGTAGTGACTAGTGTGCTGTGAGGTTGAGTAGTGGGAGTAGTGTGCTGTGAGGTTGAGTAGTGCGAGTAGTGACTAGTGTGCTGTGAGGTTGAGTAGTGCGAGTAGTGTGCTGTGAGGTTGAGTAGTGGGAGTAGTGTGCTGTGAGGTTGAGTAGTGGGAGTAGTGTGCTGTGAGGTTGAGTAGTGGGAGTAGTGTGCTGTGAGGTTGAGTAGTGCGAGTAGTGACTAGTGTGCTGTGAGGTTGAGTAGTGCGAGTAGTGTGCTGTGAGGTTGAGTAGTGCGAGTAGTGTGCTGTGAGGTTGAGTAGTGCGAGTAGTGTGCTGTGAGGTTGAGTAGTGGGAGTAGTGTGCTGTGAGGTTGAGTAGTGCGAGTAGTGACTAGTGTGCTGTGAGGTTGAGTAGTGGGAGTAGTGTGCTGTGAGGTTGAGTAGTGCGTGTAGTGACTAGTGTGCTGTGAGGTTGAGTAGTGGGAGTAGTGTGCTGTGAGGTTGAGTAGTGCGAGTAGTGACTAGTGTGCTGTGAGGTTGAGTAGTGGGAGTAGTGTGCTGTGAGGTTGAGTAGTGGGAGTAGTGTGCTGTGAGGTTGAGTAGTGGGAGTAGTGTGCTGTGAGGTTGAGTAGTGGGAGTAGTGTGCTGTGAGGTTGAGTAGTGCGAGTAGTGACTAGTGTGCTGTGAGGTTGAGTAGTGGGAGTAGTGTGCTGTGAGGTTGAGTAGTGCGAGTAGTGACTAGTGTGCTGTGAGGTTGAGTAGTGCGAGTAGTGTGCTGTGAGGTTGAGTAGTGCGAGTAGTGTGCTGTGAGGTTGAGTAGTGCGAGTAGTGTGCTGTGAGGTTGAGTAGTGGGAGTAGTGTGCTGTGAGGTTGAGTAGTGCGAGTAGTGTGCTGTGAGGTTGAGTAGTGGGAGTAGTGTGCTGTGAGGTTGAGTAGTGCGAGTAGTGTGCTGTGAGGTTGAGTAGTGCGAGTAGTGTGCTATGCTCTCTCAGCAATACAGGAACAATTGCTCTGTGACAGAATTATGGGATTAGGAATCTAAGAATTAGGAATCAGTATATATAAATAGATTCTAAACAAACCCATATCCTGTAATTACTACTATCATTATTTATTTTTTTAACAATCATAGTCATATCATAACAATCATAACTGAGCTGGCAGACATAAAAAATGTTTTTTGTAAATGTACTGTATGTCCATTTATAATACTGTAATAATGTATTATATTACCTTTGCATAAAATTCCCAAAAAACAAGTTATTTTTGCAGTGAGTGTGACACATTGACACATTTCTCTCATCTGACTGCCGTTATCAATCTCTTTTTTTCCTATTTTGGCAAGTTGTGAAAACACACTTTACTTTGAAAATTAAGATTAAAAACATGACATTTTGTAAACAAACTACAAACATTTTTATTGTTAGAGACATGAGTGTAAGTTCTGCTGAAGTTGCTCAGGACTCAGCGATGGACTCAAAATCCGAAGCGCCGCCATAAAGTACTTGTGCCTCACGCAGGGAACATCGAGTCCCTCCTCACGCAGCGCCAGGAGAGCCGCCTGGAACACACGAGCTCAGACTTACAGGACAGAAGGAAAGCGAGTGAATCCTGACGGGGAGTGTGTGATTTACCTCTTTGCACAGGTTTTCTACATCGGCTCCAGAGAAGAGCTCCGTCTGATCAGCCAGATCCTGCAAACACACGTCCTGGTGAAGAGGGACACGTTTAGTGCAGACGTTCAGCACGGCCAGACGCCCCTGATCACGAGACAGCAGAGAAATCAACATCAGTTCTATAATCACCATCAGCCAATCAAATCTGCAAGGAAAATCAAGCCCCGCCCTTGTTCTGTTCACTTGCATAAACAGCACAATTGGGAAGAAAACAGCAGCGCAACCCTCTGGTGCTCTTCACGTGTCGTTTTTGTCAATGAAATGAATGTCCTATATTTTTTGTTTGATAATGTTTTTAAGGGGATTTTATGGTTTTTATAGATTAGGGATTTTATGGTACTTAAATATATTTACGCTGTATTTGTTATATAATAATATAATATTATATATTTATAATATTATATCCATTTATTCGCTTTTAGAGTATAGACCTTAAAATTAAATTTACAACTTAAACTGTGGTAAATTTTGAATGCTTTAAAGCACAAACTGAAGTTTGATCTCTTTCAAAGACGACACTTGTCAGATTATAGCTAAAAAGTAAAAAAAAAAAAAAATACGATATAAATTTTTATATGAAATATATATTTTCAAAATCATGTTTTACTCTAAAACTGCAAGAACACCAAAGCGATAAACAAGTTGTGCTCCAAATGTGAGGCTGATATCTCAGTAAATGAGCGTTCAGTGAGAGTGTGTTCGGCTGCAGTACCAAACGCTTCCACTAGGGGAAATTCGTAATAAAAAAACCAAAATAAAAAAAAACCTTAAAACACGAAGAGCACAGACATCATGAAATTGTATGAAGATTTGAAGGTGACTTTAACGTAGTGAAGTGTGTGTGTCTGATGGTAGTGCTAGGACTGTCTGACCTCTCGGTCTGGCGGCGGCACGTATATAATCTGGTCGAGTCGGCCGGGTCTGAGCAAAGCGCTGTCCAGAACTTCTGCTCTATTAGTGGCAGCCACAATCAAAACATCCTTATTACACACTTCCTGGAGTTCCATCTGAAAACTCTCTCACACACAGACACACACACACACACACACACACACACACACACACACACACACACACACAGTGTTAACATCACTTGAAACTCATTTGTTATTTAAAAAAAGGGGTCCGACCCAAGGACTTTTGTCGCACTTGAACCACGAATAAACACAGAGAAAATGTAATGGATTCGAAGAGTTTTGTGGTTGAAATTTAAAAAAGTAACAAATCCTTCCCTCTCGGGTCAATTTGACTCCATTAGGAATGAATGGAATGCGAGGAATGTTTCAGTACACAGAAAAACCTAAACATGCTCAAAATTCGAACTAAAAATGCTAAAACTTTACCAAAAAATTACTTTATAATGTCTACATGTGTATCTGAATTCACTCTGAAGAAACTGACTTTAGGACCCAGCGGAACAGCTCATTTTCAATTCAATTCACATTTATTTGTAAAGCTCTTTTCACAATACTCATTTTCAAAGCAGCTTTGCAGAAAATATTACAATTTAGAGTGATCTGTTATCAGAGGTGACAGTCTAAGTTTGTACGTATACAAAATCACAGTAAGTCAGTTAATCACAGTGAATTAAAAGGGTTATTCTGAATTTAAGTTGAAAGAATGTGAGGAATGTGCTTAAATTACTCTGTTATTAATCAAATCTAGTCATTTTAAAGATAAATAAAATATAAAATTAAAAAAACCTTCCAAAAATTTGCATTAAAAATAGAAAAAATAATAAAATTAAAACAAAGGAAGCTTTCTTAGGGCTTCGGGTAATTTCGACCCGCGAGAGAAAGATTTGTTCGAGAACACGAGAGAAGGATGAGGGTTAAAAAGGACTCGAGTACTTCAGCTCATCAGTGGATAAAGAGCATCTCTGACCTGATGTGTTCTGGTTTCCTCCTGCTCTCCTCCCTCTATCTGAGCGATCTTTCTTCCCTCGCTCCGCCTCTCCACGGTTCGAAACCCCACGCCATCCAGCTCGGTCAGCAGAACCGACAGAACCTGCGACTGAACGCTGTGAGAGGAAGCGCTGTCCGCTCGAGAGCCCACCATACTGTCGATCTCGTCCAGGAACACGATGGATGGCGCACACGCACGCGCTTGAGCAAACAACTGCAGACAGACCGAGAGAAACATCCATGACATCACTCTTAAAGACGACGAGTCGCTGAAATCAACTCAGTGTTAAGGAGTAATTCACTTTAAAATCAAAATTATAAATGGGCTTTATAAATGGCAGTGAATTGCAACCATCAGTTTGAAGCTCATAAAAGTGCATCTATCCATCATAAAATGCACTTTTATCCTGAAGAGATGCACTTTTATCACGAATAGATGCACTTTTATGATGGAAAGATTCACTTTTATGATGAATAGATGCACTTTTATGATGGATGGATGCACTTTTATCCTGAATAGATGCACTTTTATCACTGATAGATGCACTTTTATCACGGATAGATGCACTTTTATGATGGATAGATGCACTTTTATCCTGAAGAGATGCACTTTTATCACGAATAGATGCACTTTTATGATGGAAAGATTCACTTTTATGATGAATAGATGCACTTTTATGATGGATGGATGCACTTTTATCCTGAATAGATGCACTTTTATCACTGATAGATGCACTTTTATCACGGATAGATGCACTTTTATGATGGATAGATGCACTTTTATCATGAATAGATGCACTTTTATCATGAATAGATGCACTTTTATCATGAATAGATGCACTTTTATCATGGATATATGCACTTTTATCATGAATAGATGCACTTTTATCATGAATAGATGCACTTTTATTATGGATAGATGCACTTTTATCATGAATAGATGCACTTTTATTATGGATATATGCACTTTTATCCTGAAGAGATGCACTTTTATTATGGATAGATGCACTTTTATCATGGATTGATGCACTTTTATCATGAATAGATGCACTTTTATCATGAATAGATGCACTTTTATCATGAATAGATGCACTTTTATCATGGATAGATGCACTTTTATGATGGATAGATGCACTTTTATCCTGAATAGATGCACTTTTATCATGGATAGATGCACTTTTATGATGAATAGATGCACTTTTATCATGCATAGATGCACTTTTATCATGGATAGATGCACTTTTATGATGAATAGATGCACTTTTATCAAGAATAGATGCACTTTTATCATGGATAGATGCACTTTTATGATGAATAGATGCACTTTTATCATGGATAGATGCACTTTTATCATTGATAGATGCACTTTTATGATGAATAGATGCACTTTTATCATGAATAGATGCACTTTTATGATAGATAGATGCACTTTTATCATGGATAGATGCACTTTTATGATGGATAGATGCACTTTTATCCTGAATAGATGCACTTTTATGATGAATAGATGCACTTTTATCATGGATAGATGCACTTTTATCATGGATAGATGCACTTTTATGATGAATAGATGCACTTTTATCATGAATGGATGCACTTTTATGATGGATAGATGCACTTTTATCATGGATAGATGCACTTTTATGATGGATAGATGCACTTTTATCCTGAATAGATGCACTTTTATCATGAATAGATGCACTTTTATGATGGATAGATGCACTTTTATCATGAATAGATGCACTTTTATCATGAATAGATGCCCTTTTATCATGGATAGATGCACTTTTATCATGAAAAGATGCACTTTTATCATGAATAGATGCACTTTTATTATGGATAGATGCACTTTTATCCTGAATAGATGCACTTTTATCATGAATAGATGCACTTTTATCCTGAATAGATGCACTTTTATCATGAATAGATGCACTTTTATCATGGATAGATGCACTTTTATGATGGATAGATGCACTTTTATCCTGAATAGATGCACTTTTATCATGAATAGATGCACTTTTATCATGAATAGATGCACTTTTATCATGGATAGATGCACTTTTATCATGGATAGATGCACTTTTATCATGGATAGATGCACTTTTATCATGGATAGATGCACTTTTATCATGGATAGATGCACTTTTATTATGAATAGATGCACTTTAATCATGGATAGTTGTACTTTTATCACGGATAGATGCACTTTTATCATGGATAGATGCACTTTTATCATGAATAGATGCACTTTTATTATGGATAGATGCACTTTTATCATGGAAAGATGCACTTTTATCATGAATAGATGCACTTTTATCACCGATAGATGCACTTTTATCATGGATAGATGCACTTTTATCACGGATAGATGCACTTTTATCATGGATAGATGCACTTTTATCACGGATAGATGCACTTTTATCATGGATAGATGCACTTTTATCACGGATAGATGCACTTATCATGGATAGATGCACTTTTATCATGGAAAGATGCACTTATATCATGGAAAGATGCACTTTTATCACTGATAGATGCACTTTTATCACTGATAGATGCACTTTTATCATGGAAAGATGCACTTTTATCATGAATAGATGCACTTTTATCACTGATAGATGCACTTTTATCACGGATAGATGCACTTTTATCATGGATAGATGCACTTTTATCACGGATAGATGCACTTTTATCATGGATAGATGCACTTTTATCACGGATAGATGCACTTTTATCATGGAAAGATGCACTTTTATCATGGAAAGATGCACTTATATCATGGAAAGATGCACTTTTATCACTGATAGATGCACTTTTATCATGGATAGATGCACTTTTATCACGGATAGATGCACTTTTATCATGGAAAGATGCAATTTTATCACGCATAGATGCACTTTTATCATGGATATATGCACTTTTATCATGGAAAGATGCACTTTTATCACTGATAGATGCACTTTTATCACGGATAGATGCACTTTTATCATGGATAGATGCACTTTTATCATGGAAAGATGCACTTATATCATGGAAAGATGCACTTATATCATGGAAAGATTCACTTTTATCACTGATAGATGCACTTTTATCACTGATAGATGCACTTTTATCATGGAAAGATGCACTTTTATCATGAATAGATGCACTTTTATCACTGATAGATGCACTTTTATCACGGATAGATGCACTTTTATCATGGATAGATGCACTTTTATCACGGATAGATGCACTTTTATCACGGATAGATGCACTTTTATCATGGAAAGATGCACTTTTATCATGGAAAGATGCACTTTTATCATGGATAGATGCACTTTTATCACGCATAGATGCACTTTTATCATGGATATATGCACTTTTATCATGGAAAGATGCACTTTTATCACTGATAGATGCACTTTTATCACGGATAGATGCACTTTTATCACGGATAGATGCACTTTTATCATGGAAAGATGCACTTTTATCATGGAAAGATGCACTTATATCATGGAAAGATGCACTTTTATCACTGATAGATGCACTTTTATCATGGATAGATGCACTTTTATCACGGATAGATGCACTTTTATCATGGAAAGATGCAATTTTATCACGCATAGATGCACTTTTATCATGGATATATGCACTTTTATCATGGAAAGATGCACTTTTATCACTGATAGATGCACTTTTATCACGGATAGATGCACTTTTATCATGGATAGATGCACTTTTATCATGGAAAGATGCACTTATATCATGGAAAGATGCACTTATATCATGGAAAGATTCACTTTTATCACTGATAGATGCACTTTTATCACTGATAGATGCACTTTTATCATGGAAAGATGCACTTTTATCATGAATAGATGCACTTTTATCACTGATAGATGCACTTTTATCACGGATAGATGCACTTTTATCATGGATAGATGCACTTTTATCACGGATAGATGCACTTTTATCACGGATAGATGCACTTTTATCATGGAAAGATGCACTTTTATCATGGAAAGATGCACTTTTATCATGGATAGATGCACTTTTATCACGCATAGATGCACTTTTATCATGGATATATGCACTTTTATCATGGAAAGATGCACTTTTATCACTGATAGATGCACTTTTATCACGGATAGATGCACTTTTATCATGGATAGATGCACTTTTATCATGGAAAGATGCACTTATATCATGGAAAGATGCACTTATATCATGGAAAGATGCACTTTTATCACTGATAGATGCACTTATATCATGGAAGGATGCTCTTTTATCACGGATAGATGCACTTTTATCATGGATAGATGCACTTTTATCATGGATGGATGCACTTTTATGAGCTTCAAACTGATGGTTGCAATTCACTGCCATTATACAGCTCAGAAGAGCCAGGGTGTTTATTAATATAACTCTGATTGTATTCGTCTGAAAGAAGAATGTCATATACACCTACGGACAGCTATTTATTTTTGGGAGAACTATCACTTTAAGTGTGTGATGTTGGACCTGTGCGAGTGTTTTCTCCGAGTCTCCCACGTAAGGAGAGAACAGCTGGGCTCCGCTGAGGGAGAAGAAGGTGCAGTGTGATGAAGAGGCGGCTGCCTTCACCAGCGAGGTCTTCGCACACCCGGGCGGCCCGTACAGCAACACTCCTCTGGGCCGAGAAACACCCATCCGCACCAGTGCTTCTGGAAACCTCATGGGCCACTCGATACTCTGAACACAAGCGTCATGTCATTAAACAGAAGAACTGAACTCTTCCTTTTTAGACCTTATGTGCCAGAGAAACAAGTGCACAGACATCTCTAGAGTATTGTCTTTGAAATTTTGTTTTTATGGCATTTTTTATGACATTGCTGTCGAGGAGTAATTAGCTGGTGAAGTGGATTTACTTGTAGGGTAAACGAAAGTTATCACGAGCATTGTAAGGTTTAAAGCAGATGACTTTACAAATGTCAGTACTAGACCGGGAAGTTTTTTTTAAACGAGCCGTTCATTCATAAATACGTGATCGCAGTGAAAATACAAACCGGAAGACAAAAGACAACGAGTGCCGCGCTGAAAAGGGGCGGGGCTACATACGGTCTATAGTGTGGTGTAGTGTGTGTGTGTACGTCACCGTCGGCTGTTACACACACTGAGCGGCAGCATGTGTTTTCAGCTGCGAAAAACACACAAAACGCATCTAAAACGGGAAAGAGCTTTGAGATTGACTGTATTAATAGATTTGACAATAAATCTGAGGTCTATTTTTACAGACTGATGAACGCTACAGAACAGAGAAGCAAATGATCGTTGCAATTCACACAAACAACGACTCCAGGCAGAGAAAGCTGGATTTGCAGTTTTCATTGTGTGCCAATATTCTGAATTACGGGGTAAAATAACACACTACATATTGTATTGACAACTCATCAATTAAATATTTACCATCGTATATTCTGGATGATTGGATGTTTATAAATAAACACTGACAAAAACTGTACAAATTTTAAGGCTGGAAGATATGATGTTATATAAAACATTGATAAGTGATCACATGGATTTAGACCTATATTGTATTTATATAAAGCGTTCTAGGGCTGCAACAACTAATCGATAAAATCGATTATAATCGATTATGAAAATCGTTGTCAACGAATGTCATTATCGATTAGTTGGTCTGCTTACGTCACGGGGAGCGTTTACTGGTACGCACACACACGCAAGGTCTCTCTCCCTCAGGCACTCTGCCGAGCGCGCGCGCTACACGGTTTGGAGCAGTCTCTGTCTCGCATGCGCGCTCTTGCTTGCGCGTTCTAGATTTCGGGAGTTTGAACTAATTCGCGGGCATCAAGGAGCCGCAATCAATATGCGGGAGACTCCCGGGACTTCCGGGATGTCTGTATTTTGTCTCGAGCATCAGGTTGCGCAATCAGTTCGCTCGCAACGTAAGGGATGGATTAAAATAGCGCTACCGCAGAAATAGGTTAAATTAAAACGGTCTTTACAAAGCGAAGCACTAAATATAAAGGCAGTTAATAACAGCAGCAGTAAAATATTGTTTTTTAGTCACTGTACTCAGTGGTTTTCAGCGAATGCTTGTGCACTAATGCATAATTTCTCCTGTCCTTTACTCAAGCCTGTTAGCTTGCTGGGTAACGTTACCTCCATTCCGTTCTCTTTTTATAGCATTTGTCTACTAAGTTTTAATTGTTTTTCAAACGCGATCTACTGCGGCTCTACATTCACACAATTGTTTTCAGTCTTTCTATATTTATTTAATCAATTTATCCTTATATTATTCTTTTATATATTATATATAATATATTATATTCTTTATCCTTATATTCCTTATATATAATTAATTTTAAATAAAAATTAAATGAATTATATATTTTAGATGTTTTTAGTTTGTTTTTAGTTCAGATATTCACATCTGAACAACATGTCTGTGTAAATTTGTTTTAACAAAAATTGTGTTAAAACATAATATGTTGGATATCATTTTTTTAACAATAATCATGTTTGTCAACTTGCCATCAGCAATTATCATTAAAAACAATGCAAATATTGATATTAGTAAAACTCAATGTGTGGCTTTTGCACTTTTTAAAGTACACTTTTACACATAAATACCCTGATTTACGGTTTTATTTAGTTATAATAAAAAAAAAAATCTAATTTAATTTCTATCCGATTAATCGATTAATCGAAAAAATAATCGTCCGATTAATCGATTATCAAAATAATCGTTAGTTGCAGCCCTAAAGCGTTCACAGGCAAATTTGCTTTATGTAATTCCCCGACGTCGAAATCAGGCTCATATAAATGTCAGGAAAAACAATTCCAGCTGCATGTGGATATCCATGATCACTGGATCTTTCATAAGTTAAGTCCAACGTTTTACTCGTATTTTCGCAGTTTCCTCTGTTAAATCCAGTCACTCAGCAGCTCTTCTGCCACTCCGGCCGGCTGAGGGAGTGTGTTCCCGCGGGAAAGTGACGTGGGTGCATACTCTCTTTTGGCTGCCAGTAACCAAGTGAACTCTTGTACCTGTTTGAGTTTGAGCTTCACGTCCTCTAGCCCTCCGATCTCCTCCCAGCTGATGGGTTTGAAGTCAGTCGCTCCGATACTGCTCCTCAAACACGACGGGTGCACGTGCCGCAGCGCTCGCATGAAGTGCTGCATCGACACCGGCTCACTCGCTCCCGCCTGAACGACCACGACAACTCATCACAATCACAACAACTCATTCATCACAACTCATTACAACTCATCAAAATCACAACTCACTCATCACAACTCATTCATCACGACTCATCACAATCACAACTCACTCATCACAACTCATTCATCACGACTCATTCATCACGACTCATTCATCACGACTCATTACAACTCATCACAATCACAACAACTCACTCATCACAACTCATTACAATCACAACTCACTCATGACTCATCACAACTTATCACAATCACAACAACTCACTCATCACGACTCATCAACTCATTCATCATGACTCATCACAACTCATCACAATCACAACTCATTACAATCACAACAACTCACTCATCACAACTCATCACAATCACAACAACTCTCTCATGACTCATCACAACTAATTACAATCACAACAACTCACTCATCACGACCCATTACAACTCATCACAATCACAACTCATCAAAATCACAACAACTCACTCATCACAACAACTCATTCATCAAGACTCATCACAATCACAACTCATCACATTCACAACTCACTCATGACTCATCACAACTCATCACAATCACAACAACTCGCTCATCTAGACTCATCACAACTCATTCATCATGACTCATCACAACTCATCACAATCACAACAACTCACTCATAACGACTCATCACAACTCATTCATCATGACTCATCACAACTCATCACAATCACAACAACTCACTCATAACGACTCATCACAACTCATTCATCATGACTCATCACAACTCATCACAATCACAACTCACTTATCACAACTCATCACAATCACAACAACTCACTCATCACAACTCATTCATCATGACTCATCACAACTCATCACAATCACAACAACTCATTCATCACGACTCATCACAACAACTCATTCATCAAGACTCATCACAATCACAACTCATCACATTCACAACTCATTCATGACTCATCACAACTCATCACAATCACAACAACTCGCTCATCTAGACTCATCACAACTCATTCATCATGACTCATCACAACTCATCACAATCACAACAACTCACTCATAACGACTCATCACAACTCATTCATCATGACTCATCACAACTCATCACAATCACAACAACTCACTCATGACTCATCACAATCACATCAACTCACTCATCACAACTCATTCATCATGACTCATCACAACTCATCACAATCACAACAACTCATTCATCACGACTCATCACAACAACTCATTCATCAAGACTCATCACAATCACAACTCATCACATTCACAACTCACTCATGACTCATCACAACTCATCACAATCACAACAACTCGCTCATCTACTCATCACAACTCATTCATCATGACTCATCACAACTCATCACAATCACAACAACTCACTCATTACGACTCATCACAACTCATTCATCATGACTCATCACAACTCATCACAATCACAACTCATTCATCATGACTCATCACAACTCATCACAATCACAACTCACTTATCACAACTTATCACAGTCACAACAACTCACTCATCAC
>NW_027508921.1:35000-50000 GCF_051911475.1 Siphateles boraxobius | reverse complement strand
GGACTGTCATATCATTATAATGAGAACACTATTTTAATAAAACGTTGTGAGACCCGACTATTCGAATATTCGTTGTTGTTTTTTTGCACACCTGGCATCCCCCTCGAAACGGTTCTCATTCGCACTTGAATATGTTTTACACTATAAAATCTGGTGAAATGTAATATTTAACATATAAATTCGCTATAGCTACTTAATAAATAGATATTTGCCTCTTCTTGGAGTACTAAAAGTGTTCCTGCAACGGGAGTATTCTCTGACTCGAGCGCGGAGTGTGTGTGGGCAGACGTGCCTGAGCTTGTGTTTTGGGTTAAGCTGCGTACTTGACTTTGTGGAAAATAGAATAATAGAAACAAAATGTATTAAATGTAGCCTATGTAGTATTAAGTTGTATAAATGTATGTATTAGTGTGTTTTATATAGTGCAGTGTCCATTCTCGGAGCATAAGCTCTGCTCGCGTGAGTCGCGCCGCTTCCCGCTCGCGCTGTTCTGTAGTTTATTAAAAGTTTATTAATTCTGAACGTGTCGCGTCTCGCCTGTCCATCTATATTGCACTAAATACGACACTGCACTCCCTTGTGAAGTCGTTTGGATGAACGGTTCTAGAAATAATCATGCGCTGATGATGATCATGCACATTTTACATGCGCTTGTGCATTCACGTCTATTCGTGCAGATAGGCTATAAACCGTAATATTAAGTTTATGTAATATAAATATCTGAAAAGGTTCGTTAAAGATGTTTACTATTAGGTTACTGTAATATTCAAAATGTAAAAAAAAATCAAAAACATTGATGCGTCGTTATTAATAACTAGTGCTTTTTTGTTCTCGTATTATTTTCATCAAGAATGTTGTTTGATTAAAATAATGTCCTTATTGTGTGGAGGCGATTCCATTTTATTTATCTATGGCACATGCATTTTGTTTATTTATATGCAGCCCAATGTTATCCGATGACAAGCATTATTTAGGTACTTTATTTTAATTTTGTGTTAGGCAATATATGTTTTGGTAACACTTTACAATATCTCATTTGTTAATGCATTAACTAACATGAACTAACATAACAGAGAGCAATAGCTATATAAAATATTTGTGTTCATGTTAGTTCACAGTGCATTAACTAAGGTTAAAGTAACACTATGTCGTTTTTCAACCTTCATAATATATTTCCAAGACCCTTGTGATGGTACATCGACTTACAATAGGTTAAATGACACGTCTGCCATAGCGTGACGTGGTCTGTATGGCTTTTACTGGCACTATGTAACTTCGGGGTTCGGGTAGGAACCGGAGCACAAAAAGAACCACAAAATTCGACTGCTTTACGGCATACATAGTTTTTCTTCGTTTGTGATGTCTTTCATAAAATCATGCATCATACTCTACCTTGTCTGGCCATTGTTGATTCCACAGCCGGTGCTGGATAAACAGCGAGCGCGCGCGTGCGACAGTCGGCGGCGGTGCGCTAAATTATTTACGACAGCGGTAATGGACAATTCCGCTTCCAACCTGTAGGGCGACCGCAGAGGAAAAGTTACTTGGTGTTGCTTTAACAGAACAGATACAACTTTGGATCTTAAAAATGTCTTAGAAAATGTTGAGCTTAACGTTAAGATTAATAAATGCTGTAGAAGTGTTGTTCATTAGGATGGTTCATGTTAAATAATGGCAACAAAATTAAACCTTATTATAAAGTGTTACCATTTTTTTTATAACGAAATTGGCCATAGGACTGTAAAATTAATTTGAAAAGTTAAGGAATCTCACACTGGTTCAAACTAGGATACTGTCTTCTATGTTTGATTTATGTTGACGTGTTTCGGACATGGCGTTTAATAGTGAGCCTTTTGTTTTTGTATTCAGGCTATCAAGGTATATAAAAATTTTAATTTAGATTTATAGGCCAATATATCAGTTATCGGTTTTCAAACGTAGAGAGATATCGGTATCGGCAAAAATTTCCATATCGGTGCATCCCTAATTGGATGATTGGATGGTTGTGGTTTGCTATTGGTGGATCTCGAGTGACCAGAAGATTACCAGAAACATCTTCTCAAAGAATTATCAGTTTAGTTGTGTTTTATGTCGTATACAGTGTGCAGAATTCAATAATTCAGGCTGTAACACTGGGTTTTATCCTGCAGGTGGAGCCAAACTAAAGCTGTTCAAGCTAATGTTCAGAGAATCACTAGAGATTAAAAATCATCTGCTGCATCATTTTAGCTCAATGTGCTGAAAGCAAAAGAAAAAAGGAAACATAAATATAGCCTCAGTAAATGTAATTTCCCTTCAAGCTTATTTTTGTACATTTGCTTTTTGCAATATAGGACAGTATGGAGTAGTACTTTCTTATCAATCTACTTAAGATATGAACACACTCCTCTGAATGAGTTGAACATTAGATATTTTTACAAGACTTTCTTACAGAATCCATCAGCTGTAAACTAATCCGTTTAGTGAGCCTAACTAGTCACTGCTTAATAATGTGGCGTGTTCATGACACTGGTGCACCTCTAGAGGAGACGTGAGAAGATCACTGGAGCTCTCAGCATGCAGACCGACCGCATACTTTACTCAGCTATTGTTCAGGTTTATGTAACTTCAACATGAAACCACAACACGAAACCTGAATGCATTAAGAGAAGTCATTTATTGTAAACAACTATGCATAAATAAAATTATATTTTTATGATTAATAATTAATGTATAACTTATTGTATAACTTTATATAACTCAAATAATGATTTATTCATTATATAAAAAAAAAATTTATTTATTTATTTATTGATGCTCCACCTTTTCCAATTCAGTGCAAAAATAACAAAATAACCACATTTAGTACCTTAACAGTATTTCTATAGCATTTTTCACACAGAAAATCTTCATGTTTATAGTAAATTAATTTCTTCATGCCTTATATTTGCATTTATCAGATTAGAGCTGGACAATTGATAATATAGTTAAATTTTGAAATGAAATAAAAAACCAGGCGGTTGGGATCAGTTCAGCACAGAGGAAACATGTAGTGCTCTCTCAAAGCTCAGATAAGTTTAGGGTTAGTTCACCCAAAAATGAAAATTCGGTCACTCATTACTCGCCTTCATGTTGGCCCAAACCCGTAATTCCTTCATTCATCTTCGGAACACAAATGAATATATTTTGATGAAATCTTAGAGCTTTCTGTCCCTCCATTGACAACTACGCAACTACCTCTTCAAAAAGTTCATAAAGAGATCGTAAAACTAATCCATATGATTGTGCGGTTTAGTCCAATTTTCTGAAGACTCGATAACTTTATATGATGAACAGAATGAATTTAGGTTTTTATTCACATTCATCAATGAACACAACAGTTGTGAACAGAAGCTTCAAGCATGTTCACTTGACGAGCGAGAACCAATGAGGTTCATTCTCGTGTTACGCAATACGTTTGATCTTCTGTAAGAACCAATGAGGTTCATTATCGTGTTATGCAACATGTTTGATCTTCTGTAAGAACCAATGAGGTTCATTCTCGTGTTACGCAACACGTTTGATCTTCTGTAAGAACCAATGAGGTTCATTCTCGTGTTACGCAACATGTTTGATCTTCTGTGAGAACCAATGAGGTTCATTCTCGTGTTACGCTACACGTTTGATCTTCTGTAAGAACCAATGAGGTTCATTCTCGTGTTACGCAACACGTTTGATCTTCTGTAAGAACCAATGAGGTTCATTCTCGTGTTACGCAACACGTTTGATCTTCTGTAAGAACCAATGAGGTTCATTCTCGTGTTACGCAACATGTTTGATCTTCTGTGAGAACCAATGAGGTTCATTCTCGTGTTACGCAACATGTATGATCTTCTGCAAGAACCAATGAGGTTCATTCTCGTGTTACGCAACACGTTTGATCATCTGTATGAACCAATGAGGTTCATTCTCGTGTTACGCAACACGTTTGATCTTCTGTATGAACCAATGAGGTTCATTCTCGTGTTACGCTACACGTTTGATCTTCTGTAAGAACCAATGAGGTTCATTCTCGTGTTACGCAACACGTTTGATCTTCTGTATGAACCAATGAGGTTCATTCTCGTGTTACGCTACACGTTTGATCTTCTGTAAGAACCAATGAGGTTCATTCTCGTGTTACGCTACACGTTTGATCTTCTGTATGAACCAATGAGGTTCATTCTCGTGTTACGCAACACGTTTGATCTTCTGTGAGAACCAATGAGGTTCATTCTCGTGTTACGCAACACGTTTGATCTTCTGTATGAGCCAATGAGGTTCATTCTCGTGTTACGCAACACGTTTGATCTTCTGTATGAACCAATCAGGTTCATTCTGGTGTTAGGCAACATGTTTGATCTTCTGTAAGAACCAATGAGGTTCATTCTGGTGTTAGGCAACATGTCTGATCTTCTGTAAGAACCAATGAGGTTCATTCTCGTGTTACGCAACACGTTTGATCTTCTGTATGAACCAATGAGGTTCATTCTCGTGTTACGCTACACGTTTGATCTTCTGTAAGAACCAATGAGGTTCATTCTCGTGTTACGCTACACGTTTGATCTTCTGTATGAACCAATGAGGTTCATTCTCGTGTTACGCAACACGTTTGATCTTCTGTGAGAACCAATGAGGTTCATTCTCGTGTTACGCAACACGTTTGATCTTCTGTATGAGCCAATGAGGTTCATTCTCGTGTTACGCAACACGTTTGATCTTCTGTATGAACCAATCAGGTTCATTCTGGTGTTAGGCAACATGTTTGATCTTCTGTAAGAACCAATGAGGTTCATTCTGGTGTTAGGCAACATGTCTGATCTTCTGTAAGAACCAATCAGGTTCATTCTGGTGTTAGGCAACATGTTTGATCTTCTGTAAGAACCAATGAGGTTCATTCTGGTGTTAGGCAACATGTCTGATCTTCTGTAAGAACCAATCAGGTTCATTCTGGTGTTAGGCAACATGTTTGATCTTCTGTGAGAACCAATGAGGTTCATTCTCGTGTTACGGAACACGTTTGATCTTCTGTATGAGCCAATGAGGTTCATTCTCGTGTTACGCAACACGTTTGATCTTCTGTATGAACCAATGAGGTTCATTCTCGTGTTACGCAACACGTTTGATCTTCTGTAAGAACCAATGAGGTTCATTCTCGTGTTACGCAACACGTTTGATCTTCTGTAAGAACCAATGAGGTTCATTCTCGTGTTACGCAACATGTTTGATCTTCTGTATGAACCAATGAGGTTCATTCTGGTGTTAGGCAACATGTCTGATCTTCTGTAAGAACCAATCAGGTTCATTCTGGTGTTAGGCAACATGTTTGATCTTCTGTGAGAACCAATGAGGTTCATTCTGGTGTTAGGCAACATGTTTGATCTTCTGTAAGAACCAATGAGGTTCATTCTGGTGTTAGGCAACATGTTTGATCTTCTGTAAGAACCAATCAGGTTCATTCTGGTGTTAGGCAACATGTTTGATCTTCTGTAAGAACCAATGAGGTTCATTCTGGTGTTAGGCAACATGTTTGATCTTCTGTAAGAACCAATCAGGTTCATTCTGGTGTTAGGCAACATGTTTGATCTTCTGTAAGAACCAATGAGGTTCATTCTGGTGTTAGGCAACATGTTTGATCTTCTGTAAGAACCAATGAGGTTCATTCTGGTGTTAGGCAACATGTTTGATCTTCTGTAAGAACCAATGAGGTTCATTCTGGTGTTAGGCAACATGTTTGATCTTCTGTAAGAACCAATCAGGTTCATTCTGGTGTTAGGCAACATGTTTGATCTTCTGTAAGAACCAATCAGGTTCATTCTGGTGTTAGGCAACATGTTTGATCTTCTGTAAGAACCAATGAGGTTCATTCTGGTGTTAGGCAACATGTTTGATCTTCTGTAAGAACCAATGAGGTTCATTCTGGTGTTAGGCAACATGTTTGATCTTCTGTAAGAACCAATCAGGTTCATTCTGGTGTTAGGCAACATGTTTGATCTTCTGTAAGAACCAATCAGGTTCATTCTGGTGTTAGGCAACATGTTTGATCTTCTGTAAGAACCAATGAGGTTCATTCTGGTGTTAGGCAACATGTTTGATCTTCTGTAAGAACCAATCAGGTTCATTCTGGTGTTAGGCAACATGTTTGATCTTCTGTAAGAACCAATCAGGTTCATTCTGGTGTTAGGCAACATGTTTGATCTTCTGTAAGAACCAATGAGGTTCATTCTGGTGTTAGGCAACATGTCTGATCTTCTGTAAGAACCAATCAGGTTCATTCTGGTGTTAGGCAACATGTTTGATCTTCTGTGAGAACCAATGAGGTTCATTCTCGTGTTACGGAACACGTTTGATCTTCTGTATGAGCCAATGAGGTTCATTCTCGTGTTACGCAACACGTTTGATCTTCTGTATGAACCAATGAGGTTCATTCTCGTGTTACGCAACACGTTTGATCTTCTGTAAGAACCAATGAGGTTCATTCTCGTGTTACGCAACACGTTTGATCTTCTGTAAGAACCAATGAGGTTCATTCTCGTGTTACGGAACACGTTTGATCTTCTGTATGAGCCAATGAGGTTCATTCTCGTGTTACGCAACACGTTTGATCTTCTGTATGAACCAATGAGGTTCATTCTCGTGTTACGCAACACGTTTGATCTTCTGTAAGAACCAATGAGGTTCATTCTCGTGTTACGCAACACGTTTGATCTTCTGTAAGAACCAATGAGGTTCATTCTCGTGTTACGCAACATGTTTGATCTTCTGTGAGAACCAATGAGGTTCATTCTCGTGTTACGCAACATGTATGATCTTCTGCAAGAACCAATGAGGTTCATTCTCGTGTTACGCAACACGTTTGATCTTCTGTATGAACCAATGAGGTTCATTCTCGTGTTACGCTACACGTTTGATCTTCTGCAAGAACCAATGAGGTTCATTCTCATGTTACGCAACACGTTTGATCTTCTGTAAGAACCAATGAGGTTCATTCTCGTGTTACGCAACACGTTTGATCTTCTGTGAGAACCAATGAGGTTCATTCTCGTGTTACGCTACACGTTTGATCTTCTGTAAGAACCTATGAGGTTAATTCTCGTGTTACGCAACACGTTTGATCTTCTGTGAGAACCAATGAGGTTCATTCTCGTGTTACGCAACATGTTTGATCTTCTGTAATAACCAATGAGGTTCATTCTCGTCTTACGCAACACGTTTGATCGTTTGATCTTCTGCAAGAACCAATGAGGTTCATTCTCGTGTTACGCTACACGTTTGATCTTCTGTAAGAACCAATGAGGTTCATTCTCATGTTACGCAACACGTTTGATCTTCTGTATGAACCAATGAGGTTCATTCTCGTGTTACGCAACATGTCTGATCTTCTGCAAGAACCAATGAGGTTCATTCTCGTGTTACGCAACACGTTTGATCTTTTGTGAGAACCAATAAGGTTCATTCTCGTGTTACGCTACTTCGTTTGATCTTCTGTAAGAACCAATGAGGTTCATTCTCGTGTTACGCTACACGTTTGATCGTTTGATCTTCTGCAAGAACCAATGAGGTTCATTCTCGTGTTACGCAACACGTTTGATCTTCTGTAAGAACCAATGAGGTTCATTCTCGTGTTACGCAACACGTTTGATCTTCTGTAATAACCAATGAGGTTCATTCTCGTCTTACGCAACACGTTTGATCGTTTGATCTTCTGCAAGAACCAATGAGGTTCATTCTCGTGTTACGCAACACGTTTGATCTTCTGTATGAACCAATGAGGTTCATTCTCGTGTTACGCAACATGTCTGATCTTCTGCAAGAACCAATGAGGTTCATTCTCGAGTTACGCAACACGTTTGATCTTTTGTGAGAACCAATGAGGTTCATTCTCGTGTTACGCTACACGTTTGATCGTTTGATCTTCTGCAAGAACCAATGAGGTTCAGTCTGGTGTTACGCTACACGTTTGATCTTCTGTAAGAACCAATGAGGTTCATTCTCGTGTTACGCTACACGTTTGATCTTCGGTAAGAACCAATGAGGTTCATTCTCGTGTTACGCAACACGTTTGATCTTCTGTAAAAACAAATGAGGTTCATTCTCGTGTTACGCAGCATGTCTGATCTTCTGCAAGAACCAATGAGGTTCATTCTCGTGTTACGCAACACGTTTGATCTTCTGTAAGAACCAATGAGGTTGATTCTCGTGCTATGCAACACGTTTGATCTTCTGTAAGAACCAATGAGGTTCATTCTCGTGTTAAGCAACATGTCTGATCTTCTGCAAGAACCAATGAGGTTCATTCTCGTGTTACGCAACACGTTTGATCTTCTGTAAGAACCAATGAGGTTGATTCTCGTGCTATGCAACACGTTTGATCTTCTGTAAGAACCAATGAGGTTCATTCTCGTATTACGCAACATGTTTGATCTTCTGTAAGAACCAATGAGGTTCATTCTCGTATTACGCAACATGTTTGATCTTCTGTAAGAACCAATGAGGTTCATTCTCGTGTTACGCAACATGTCTGATCTTCTGTAAGAACCAATCAGGTTCATTCTGGTGTTAGGCAACATGTTTGATCTTCTGTAAGAACCAATGAGGTTCATTCTCGTGTTACGCAACATGTCTGATCTTCTGTAAGAACCAATGAGGTTCATTCTGGTGTTAGGCAACATGTTTGATCTTCTGTAAGAACCAATGAGGTTCATTCTCGTGTTACGCAACACGTTTGATCTTCTGTATGAACCAATGAGGTTCATTCTCGTGTTACGCAACACGTTTGATCTTCTGTAAGAACCAATGAGGTTCATTCTCGTGTTACGCAACACGTTTGATCTTCTGTAAGAGCCAATGAGGTTCATTCTCGTGTTACGCAACATGTCTGATCTTCTGCAAGAACCAATGAGGTTCATTCTCGTGTTACGCAACATGTCTGATCTTCTGCAAGAACCAATGAGGTTCATTCTCGTGTTACGCAACATGTTTGATCTTCTGTAAGAACCAATGAGGTTCATTCTCGTGTTACGCAACACGTTTGATCTTCTGTAACAACCAATGAGGTTCATTCTCGTGTTATGCAACACGTTTGATCTTCTGCAAGAACCAATGAGGTTCATTCTCGTGTTATGCAACACGTTTGATCTTCTGTAACAACCAATGAGGTTCATTCTCGTGTTACGCAACATGTTTGATCTTCTGTAAGAACCAATGAGGTTCATTCTCGTGTTACGCAACACGTTTGATCTTCTGTAAGAACCAATGAGGTTCATTCTCGTGTTACGCAACACGTTTGATCTTCTGTAAGAACCAATGAGGTTCATTCTCGTGTTACGCAACATGTCTGATCTTCTGCAAGAACCAATGAGGTTCATTCTCGTGTTATGCAACACGTTTGATCTTCTGTAAGAACCAATGAGGTTCATTCTCGTGTTACGCAACACGTTTGATCTTCTGTAAGAACCGATGAGGTTCATTCTCGTGTTATGCAACACGTTTGATCTTCTGTAAGAACCAATGAGATTCATTCTCGTGTTACGCAACATATCTGATCTTCTGCAAGAACCAATGAGGTTCATTCTCGTGTTACGCACACGTTTGATCTTCTGTAAGAACCAATGAGGTTGATTCTCGTGCTATGCAACACGTTTGATCTTCTGTAAGAACCAATGAGGTTCATTCTCGTATTACGCAACATGTTTGATCTTCTGTAAGAACCAATGAGGTTCATTCTGGTGTTACGCAACATGTCTGATCTTCTGTAAGAACCAATGAGGTTCATTCTGGTGTTAGGCAACATGTTTGATCTTCTGTAAGAACCAATGAGGTTCATTCTCGTGTTACGCAACACGTTTGATCTTCTGTATGAACCAATGAGGTTCATTCTCGTGTTACGCAACACGTTTGATCTTCTGTAAGAACCAATGAGGTTCATTCTCGTGTTACGCAACATGTCTGATCTTCTGCAAGAACCAATGAGGTTCATTCTCGTGTTATGCAACACGTTTGATCTTCTGTATGAACCAATGAGGTTCATTCTCGTGTTATGCAACACGTTTGATCTTCTGTAAGAACCAATGAGGTTCATTCTCGTGTTAATCTAACATGTCTGATCTTCTGTAAGAACCAATGAGGTTAATTCTCGTGTTACGCAACACGTTTGATTTTCTGTAAGAACCAATGAGGTTCATTCTCGTGTTACGCAACACGTTTGATTTTCTGTAAGAACCAATGAGGTTCATTCTCGTGTTACGCAACACGTTTGATCTTCTGTAAGAACCAATGAGGTTCATTCTCGTGTTATGCAACACGTTTGATCTTCTGTAAGAACCGATGAGGTTCATTCTCGTGTTACGCAACATGTTTGATCTTCTGTAAGAACCAATGAGGTTCATTCTCGTATTACGCAACATGTTTGATCTTCTGTAAGAACCAATGAGGTTCATTCTCGTGTTACGCAACATGTCTGATCTTCTGCAAGAACCAATGAGGTTCATTCTGGTGTTAGGCAACATGTTTGATCTTCTATAAGAACCAATGAGGTTCATTCTCGTGTTACGCAACACGTTTGATCTTCTGTATGAACCAATGAGGTTCATTCTCGTGTTACGCAACACGTTTGATTTTCTGTAAGAACCAATGAGGTTCATTCTCGTGTTACGCAACACGTTTGATCTTCTGTAAGAACCAATGAGGTTCATTCTCGTGTTACGCAACATGTCTGATCTTCTGCAAGAACCAATGAGGTTCATTCTCGTGTTATGCAACACGTTTGATCTTCTGTAAGAACCAATGAGGTTCAATCTCGTGTTACGCAACATGTCTGATCTTCTGTAAGAACCAATGAGGTTCATTCTGGTGTTAGGCAACATGTTTGATCTTCTGTAAGAACCAATGAGGTTCATTCTCGTATTACGCAACATGTTTGATCTTCTGTAAGAACCAATGAGGTTCATTCTCGTATTACGCAACATGTTTGATCTTCTGTAAGAACCAATGAGGTTCATTCTCGTGTTACGCAACATGTCTGATCTTCTGCAAGAACCAATGAGGTTCATTCTGGTGTTAGGCAACATGTTTGATCTTCTATAAGAACCAATGAGGTTCATTCTCGTGTTACGCAACACGTTTGATCTTCTGTATGAACCAATGAGGTTCATTCTTGTGTTACGCAACACGTTTGATTTTCTGTAAGAACCAATGAGGTTCATTCTCGTGTTACGCAACACGTTTGATCTTCTGTAAGAACCAATGAGGTTCATTCTCGTGTTACGCAACATGTCTGATCTTCTGCAAGAACCAATGAGGTTCATTCTCGTGTTATGCAACACGTTTGATCTTCTGTAAGAACCGATGAGGTTCATTCTCGTGTTACGCAACACGTTTGATTTTCTGTAAGAACCAATGAGGTTCATTCTCGTGTTACGCAACACGTTTGATTTTCTGTAAGAACCAATGAGGTTCATTCTCGTGTTACGCAACACGTTTGATTTTCTGTAAGAACCAATGAGGTTCATTCTCGTGTTACGCAACACGTTTGATCTTCTGTAAGAACCGATGAGGTTCATTCTCGTGTTACGCAACATGTCTGATCTTCTGCAAGAACCAATGAGGTTCATTCTCGTGTTATGCAACACGTTTGATCTTCTGTAAGAACCAATGAGGTTCATTCTCGTGTTACGCAACATGTCTGATCTTCTGCAAGAACCAATGAGGTTCATTCTCGTGTTACGCAACACGTTTGATCTTCTGTAAGAACCGATGAGGTTCATTCTCGTGTTATGCAACACGTTTGATCTTCTGTAACAACCAATGAGGTTCATTCTCGTGTTACGCAACACGTTTGATCTTCTGCAAGAACCAATGAGGTTCATTCTCGTGTTATGCAACACGTTTGATCTTCTGTAAGAACCAATGAGGTTCATTCTCGTGTTACGCAACATGTCTGATCTTCTGCAAGAACCAATGAGGTTCATTCTCGTGTTACGCAACACGTTTGATCTTCTGTAAGAACCGATGAGGTTCATTCTCGTGTTACGCAACATGTCTGATCTTCTGCAAGAACCAATGAGGTTCATTCTCGTGTTATGCAACACGTTTGATCTTCTGTAACAACCAATGAGGTTCATTCTCGTGTTACGCAACACGTTTGATCTTCTGCAAGAACCAATGAGGTTCATTCTCGTGTTATGCAACACGTTTGATCTTCTGTAAGAACCAATGAGGTTCATTCTCGTGTTACGCAACATGTCTGATCTTCTGCAAGAACCAATGAGGTTCATTCTCGTGTTATGCAACACGTTTGATCTTCTGTAACAACCAATGAGGTTCATTCTTGTGTTACGCAACACGTTTGATCTTCTGTAACAACCAATGAGGTTCATTCTCGTGTTATGCAACACGTTTGATCTTCTGTAACAACCAATGAGGTTCATTCTCGTGTTATGCAACACGTTTGATCTTCTGCAAGAACCAATGAGGTTCATTCTCGTGTTATGCAACACGTTTGATCTTCTGTAAGAACCGATGAGGTTCATTCTCGTGTTACGCAACACGTTTGATTTTCTGTAAGAACCAATGAGGTTCATTCTCGTGTTACGCAACACGTTTGATTTTCTGTAAGAACCAATGAGGTTCATTCTCGTGTTACGCAACACGTTTGATTTTCTGTAAGAACCAATGAGGTTCATTCTCGTGTTACGCAACACGTTTGATCTTCTGTAAGAACCAATGAGGTTCATTCTCGTGTTACGCAACATGTCTGATCTTCTGCAAGAACCAATGAGGTTCATTCTCGTGTTATGCAACACGTTTGATCTTCTGTAAGAACCGATGAGGTTCATTCTCGTGTTACGCAACATGTCTGATCTTCTGCAAGAACCAATGAGGTTCATTCTCGTGTTATGCAACACGTTTGATTTTCTGTAAGAACCAATGAGGTTCATTCTCGTGTTACGCAACATGTCTGATCTTCTGCAAGAACCAATGAGGTTCATTCTCGTGTTATGCAACACGTTTGATCTTCTGTAAGAACCAATGAGGTTCATTCTCGTGTTACGCAACATGTCTGATCTTCTGCAAGAACCAATGAGGTTCATTCTCGTGTTATGCAACACGTTTGATCTTCTGTAACAACCAATGAGGTTCATTCTTGTGTTACGCAACACGTTTGATCTTCTGTAACAACCAATGAGGTTCATTCTCGTGTTATGCAACACGTTTGATCTTCTGTAACAACCAATGAGGTTCATTCTCGTGTTACGCAACATGTCTGATCTTCTGCAAGAACCAATGAGGTTCATTCTCGTGTTATGCAACACGTTTGATCTTCTGTAACAACCAATGAGGTTCATTCTCGTGTTATGCAACACGTTTGATCTTCTGTAACAACCAATGAGGTTCATTCTCGTGTTACGCAACATGTTTGATCTTCTGTAAGAACCAATGAGGTTCATTCTCGTGTTACGCAACACGTTTGATCTTCTGTATGAACCAATGAGGTTCAGTCTGGTGTTACGCTACACGTTTGATCTTCTGTAAGAACCAATGAGGTTCATTCTCGTGTTACGCAACATGTCTGATCTTCTGTAAGAACCAATGAGGTTCATTCTCGTGTTACGCAACACGTTTGATCTTCTGTAAGAACCAATGAGGTTCATTCTCGTGTTACGCAACATGTCTGATCTTCTGCAAGAACCAATGAGGTTCATTCTCGTGTTATGCAACACGTTTGATCTTCTGTAAGAACCGATGAGGTTCATTCTCGTGTTACGCAACACGTTTGATCTTCTGTAACAACCAATGAGGTTCATTCTCGTGTTACGCAACAAGTTTGATCTTCTGGAAGAACCAATGAGGTTAATTCTCGTGTTACGCAACACGTTTGATCTTCTGTAACAACCAATGAGGTTAATTCTCGTGTTACGCAACACGTTTGATCTTCTGTAACAACCAATGAGGTTCATTCTCGTGTTACGTAACACGTTTGATCTTCTGTAACAACCAATGAGGTTCATTCTCGTGTTACGCAACAAGTTTGATCTTCTGGAAGAACCAATGAGGTTCATTCTCGTGTTACGCAACATGTCTGATCTTCTGCAAGAACCAATGAGGTTCATTCTCGTGTTACGCAACATGTCTGATCTTCTGCAAGAACCAATGAGGTTCATTCTCGTGTTACGCAACACGTTTGATCTTCTGTAAGAACCAATGAGGTTCATTCTCGTGTTACGCAACACGTTTGATCTTCTGTAACAACCAATGAGGTTCATTCTCGTGTTACGCAACATGTCTGATCTTCTGTAAGAAACAATGAGGTTCATTCTCGTGTTACGCAACACGTTTGATCTTCTGTAACAACCAATGAGGTTCATTCTCGTGTTACGCAACATGTCTGATCTTCTGTAAGAAACAATGAGGTTCATTCTCGTGTTACGCAACACGTTTGATCTTCTGTAAGAACCAATGAGGTTAATTCTCGTGTTATGCAACACGTTTGATCTTCTGTAACAACCAATGAGGTTCATTCTCGTGTTACGCAACATGTCTGATCTTCTGTAAGAAACAATGAGGTTCATTCTCGTGTTACGCAACACGTTTGATCTTCTGTAAGAACCAATGAGGTTAATTCTCGTGTTATGCAACACGTTTGATCTTCTGGAAGAACCAATGAGGTTCATTCTCGTGTTACGCAACATGTCTGATCTTCTGCAAGAACCAATGAGGTTCATTCTCGTGTTACGCAACATGTCTGATCTTCTGCAAGAACCAATGAGGTTCATTCTCGTGTTACGCAACACGTTTGATCTTCTGTAAGAACCAATGAGGTTCATTCTCGTGTTATGCAACACGTTTGATCTTCTGTAAGAACCAATGAGGTTCATTCTCGTGTTACGCAACACGTTTGATCTTCTGTGAGAACCAATGAGGTTCATTCTCGTGTTACGCTACACGTTTGATCTTCTGTAAGAAACAATGAGGTTCATTCTCGTGTTACGCAACACGTTTGAT
>NW_027508921.1:7500-30000 GCF_051911475.1 Siphateles boraxobius | reverse complement strand
AGAGTTGATTGGGATCCAATTGCAAGAGCATAGTGATACGTAACATGGAGCCAGCAGGTGATCCAGGTCACAATGGAGGTCAAGCAGTGGTGGGAGGAAGACGAGGAAGACGTGTTGGTCAAAGGAATGGTAGGGGACAGGCAGCCCTTCTGAGAGGTGGTCGTGGGCCTCGTTTGAGAGGTGTGGGGGAACGTGGTAGAGGACAAGGCCACGGACCAAGACAGCGGCAGCAACAGCATAGAGTGTCCAATGAAATTCGGGCAATAGTTGTAGACCATGTCATAAATCAAGGGCATGACAATGACTGAGGCGGCTACAATGATACAACCAAACCTGAGAAGGTCAACCGTGGCCTCAATAATCAGAACTTTCCGCAATGAGAACCGGTAAGTTATCAGCATGCACTAAACATTATGCTACTCTCAATTGTCAAATGACTGCATACCAATGTGTATCACAGAATAGGTGATGTGACCAAGTGTCTTCTTACTCTAATGTTCCCTGTAGAATTGTGACTAGGCCAAATAGTGGAGGCAGAGGCAAAATTCTAACTGACCAGCAAGAGCAGGCTGTGGTCGATTTGGTTCGGGCCAGAAATGATATTCGCCTTACAGAAATTCGCCAGCATATCTTGGACAATGAAGACATGTTCAACAATGTGGGATCCATAAGTTCGCCGACTATTGCACGCATACTGAAAAGGCACCAGGTATCTATAAAACAACTATACCATGTGCCTTTCGAAAGAAATGCAGACAGAGTGAAACAAATGAGGACTGAGTATGTTCAGGTAAGTTCAGTTTCAAGACGGCTGTTGTAAAAACATTCCCAAAAATTCTACATTGTACGGTAATCTCTAAATCTCTTTCCAAAATGTATTTTTAGAGGGTGATGGAGCTGGATGCTGATGACGACCATCACAAATTCATATATTTGGATGAGGCAGGTTTTAATCTGGCCAAGACAAGGAGGAGAGGTCGGAATTTCATTGGCCGGCGGGCAACCATCCAAGTACCTGGACAACGTGGGGCCAACATTACCATGTGTGCGGCTATATCAGAAGATGGTGTGGTGGGACGCAGACCTCATATTGGACCATATAATGCAGCTCTCCTTGTCACCTTTCTTGATGAGCTCGAACAGGTTTGTAGAGCTGAAGGTGTGACCTATGTCATTGTCTGGGACAATGTCAGGTTCCATCATGCTCATGTGGTGCAAGCATGGTTTCAGGCCCATGCACAATTTACCACCCTGTATTTACCCCCATACTCCCCCTTCCTTAACCCGATTGAGGAATTTTTCTCCGCATGGAGATGGAAGGTTCATGATAGGCACCCTCATGAACAAGTCACTCTTCTCCAGGCCATGGATGACGCCTGCAATGACATCACAGCAGACCAGTGTCAGGCCTGGATTCGCCATGCCCGAAGGTTTTTTCCAAGATGTTTGGCTAATGAAAACATCCATTGTGATGTAGATGAGAACCTGTGGCCAAATCCACAACACAGAGTTGATGACAATGTAGAAGTACAGTAATCACTGCGGTTTTATTTCTTACAGTGCAAGCAAGTTGAGGAACACTGCATTTGATGGTTTACAGTACTGTCTTTTCTTTTCTATTTCATTGCATTTGATGGTTTACAGTACTGTCTTTTCTTTTCTATTTCATAGCTAATTACTGTATTTTTGCTTTGATTAAAATAAACCAATGTTGTGATTGTACTGTAGTGTTTTGCATCAATATATTACAAACTTTGTTCAATGATTCCACTTTGTCTGTATTCTCTCTACTACTGCAGTACTTTACAGTAACAGAGGTATTTACTGTACATGTAGTACCATAATGAAACCTGTATCACCTATTTTGTTCTACAATAGTTAATGATTGTACGAACAATGACAGAGTGAAACTATCGGTTGCTTGTGTGTGGGTGATCTATAGTTGTGTTTCAATGGTATTTCACAGTAAATTTGTTTTTTGAACCAATGATTGTGCAAGTGCAAGATTTCTTTAAAGATGTGAATGCACAATGCAATGTTTTGAACATTAGACAACCTGTGTTACAAGTGATAACCGTTTTGTGTCTAGAGTTTTGAAAAATGACATCAAGGTTCTGAAAATAGTAGCAAAGTGATTGTAAAAAACTGTAATTGATTCTCTTCAGCCCTGATTGTAGAAGGTTATCGTGTGCGTGTGTGTGTGTGTGTGTGTGTGTGTGTGCGCGTGTGTGTGTGTGTGTGTGCATGTGAGTGTGTGTACTGAATCTAAGCGGCTCAATCCCGTGATTGCAGCTCTGTCTAAACTCTCTTAGCCTCGGGCTCAAACTCTTCACCTTCACTTCCTCTAGGGTTTACTCTCTCTCTCTCTTTCTCACACAGACACAGACACACACACACACCTCATCGGCGAGCAGGAACCGGCCGGGCGAGTAAGGAGTGTCTCCTCGGGCTGCTGTTGCGTGAGGACGAGCTCTTCATCTCTGAGACGCTGACAGGCGGACATGAGGTCAGATCGCACAGAAGCGTCTCGTCACGCAAGTCAAGTCAAGTCAAATATATTTATATAGCGCTTTTCACAATACAGATTGTATCAAAGCTGCTTCACAGTATCAATCAAAACAACTTAATGTTTGTTTATTACTGGAAAAAAGACATCCAAGTTTGGTAGAGCTGATCAATGGTATGATTGGTTAATTAATTTGAATATCCCCAACTGAGCAAGCCAAAGGCAACAGTGGCAAGGAACCGAAAAACTCCATCCAGTGACCTAATGGTGTCCTAACACCCCATCAGGTGACCCAATGGAGAAAAAAAACCTTGGGAGAACCCAGGCTCAGTCGGGGGCCAGTTCTCCTCTGGCGTTTATGAACTAGAGGCCGAATTTACAGTAACTGTAAGATAAAAAATTTATATGAATGCCTGGCTAAATAGATGCGTCTTCAGTCTAGTTTTAAACTGGGAGAGCGAGTCTGAGCAACGAACAATATCAGGAAGGCTATTCCAGAGCTTCGGAGCTAAATGTGAAAATGCTCTGCCTCCTTTGGTGGATCTGGATATCCTAGGAATGACCAGAAACCTCGAATCTAGTGATCTTAAAGAGCGCGATGGATTGTAAGGCGATAGAAGATCCGTTAAATAGACTGGAGCTAAACCATTTAGAGCTTTATAAGTCAAAAGCAATACCTTGTAATTAATACGGAACTTTATAGGTAACCAATGAAGTGATGATAAAATCGGTGTTATATGATCATATTTTCTTAATCTAGTAAGAACTCTAGCGGCTGCATTTTGCACTAACTGTAGCTTGTTTATTGAAGATGCAGGACAACCAGCTAATAAAGCATTACAGTAATCTAGTCTCGAGGTCATGAATGCATGAACTAACTTTTCTGCATCAGAGACTGATAGCATATTACGTAGCTTAGCAATGTTTCTAAGGTGGAAAAAGGCTGTTTTTGTAACATATGAAATATGCTTTTCAAAAGACAGGTTGCAGTCTAATGTAACACCCAGGTCTTTTACTGTAGCGGATAGAGTAACAGGGCATCCTACTATGTTAAAGTCGTGCTGTGAAAGGTTTTGTGGACGGTTTTTAGAACCGATAAGTATTACCTCTGTCTTGTCTGGATTTAATAAAAGAAAATTATGCGTCATCCAATCTTTTATATCTTTAACACAATCTGTCAATTTGGATAATTTAGCGTATTCATCTGGCCGTGAGGAAATATATATTTGAGTGTCATCAGCATAACAATGGAAACTAATTCCATGTTTCCTTAGAATATTACCAAGTGACAGCATATATTGAGAATAATAAAGGGCCTAACACAGATCCCTGCGGCACTCCATAGTTTGCCGAAGTTATAATCGATTTTTCTCCATTTAAGTAGACGAAATGGTAGCGGTCAGATAAGTATGACCTGAACCAGCTTAATGCTTGTCCTTGAACACCAGTGTAATTTTGTAGTCGATCTAAGAGTATTGTGTGATCTATAGTATCGAACGCAGCACTAAGATCAAGTAAAACTAGTACTGAGATACAGCCTTGGTCCGAAGCTAAAAGTAAATCATTTGTGATTCTAACAAGCGCAGTTTCAGTGCTATGATGTGGCCTGAATCCAGACTGAAACTTTTCATAGATGTCGTTTTCTTGCAAGAAAGAGCCGAGTTGAGCGGACACAACTTTTTCTAATATTTTTGACATAAATGGAAGATTCGAAATGGGTCTGTAATTTGCTAGGTTATTTGGATCTAATTGTGGTTTCTTAATAAGAGGTTTTATAACTGCCAGCTTGAACGTTCTTGGAACATGACCTAAAGATAAAGATGAGTTAATAATATTGAGAAGAGGCTCTTCCACTACAGGTAACACTTCTTTCAGTAGTTCAGTTGGTATAGGATCTAATAAACATGTTGTTGTTTTAGATGAAGTGATAAGTTTATTTAACTCTTTTTGTTCTATGGTTGTAAAGCATTGTAATTGTTCTTGCGGGGTGATAATTGCGGCCGAATTATAAGGCGCGAGCAAAGATCGAACGTTTACGATTTTGATTCTGATGCTTTCAATTTTCTCGGTGAAGAAGTTCATGAAATCATTACTACTAAACTGTAACGAGGTATTTTGTTCAGACGACGTCTGTTTATTTGTTAGTCTAGCCACGGTATTAAATAAAAACCTTGGATTATTTCGGTTGTTTTCTATTAATTTGCTGAGGTGCTCAGCCCTGGCCGTTTTAAGTGCCTTTTTATAAAGTGACATACTGTCTTTCCACGCGATTCTAAAGACCTCTAAATTAGTTTTTTTCCATTTACGCTCTAAATTACGGGTTTCTCTCTTTAAAACATACGTAGTATTATTGTACCATGGTGCTATACTTTTTTCTCTGACCTTTTTTAATCTAATGGGTGCAACAATATCCAATGTTCTAGAGAGAATGTTGCTCATAGTGCTAGTTAGTTCGTCTAATTCATCTGTTTGTTTGGGTTCAGGCAGCAGCTGAGACAGATCAGATAAGCTATTTGAGAAATGATCTATGGTGGATGGACGAATTGTTCTACCTGGTCGATAACGTGGCGCAGCATGACATATTACAGCAGTGCGTAATATGCAAGTTACCAAGTAGTGGTCAGTGACATCATCACTTTGTGGAATGATATCTATATCGGTTGGATCGGTTCCATATGATATAATTAAATCGAGTGTATGATTAAGACGATGAGTTGGTCCGGTGACGTTTTGCTTGACCCCGAAGGAGTTTAATAAATCTGTAAACGCAGCCCCTAACGCATCATTTAAATTATCTACGTGTATGTTAAAATCTCCAACAATTAATGCTTTATCGACGTTGACCAAAAGATCTGATAGAAAGTCAGCAAACTCTTTTAGGAAATTGGCGTAAGGCCCTGGAGGTCTATATACGGTAGCCAATGCTAGAGATAATAGGGATTTTTTTCTTACATCTAAGAGCGTAACATTTAGCACAAGCACTTCAAACGAATTAAACCTATGACGAGTTTTCTGAGTAACATTAAGGATATCTCTGTAGATTGTTGCAACACCGCCGCCACGACCGATCAGACGGGGCTCATGCTTATAACAGTATCCTGGCGGAGTAGACTCATTTAGACCGAAATAATCATTTGGTTTAAGCCAGGTTTCAGTAAGGCACAGAACATCGAAATTATTATCTGTGACCATTTCATTTACAATAACCGCCTTAGGTGTGAGCGATCTAATGTTTAGAAGACCTAGCTTTAGAAATTGTTTTTGTTCACTAATAGCGAGATTTTTTGTTTTAATAACAATTAGATTTTTTCTAGATCCTGCAGTAGATTTATTATTTGATCTTAGTAAACGAGGAATAGACACAGTTTCTATGCAATGTTCTACACTAGTATTAATATCAATTAAATTGGTGCAGTAGAGACTGTGATTTGGATTTTTGGTTACTAGTCAAATGGTATTTAACATCTTGGAGATGTTATCCGACAGAAGATCTGCCCCGATTCTACTTGGGTGTAAGCCATCAGCGCGGAAGAGCCTTGGTCGCTCCCAAAACAGATTCCAATTATTTACAAAAATCAATTTCTGCTCATTGCACCATGACAATAACCATTCATTTAGCGCGAATAATCTACTGAACTTTTCATGCCCTCGTCGGTACGTAGGAAGCGGTCCAGACACAATAATCGATGTTTCAGGCGATGTGCTGCGTACCGTATCGATAAGGCTCCTGAAGTCTTTCTTCAGAACCTCCGTCTGTCGCAGCCTAGTGTCGTTAGCTCCCGCATGCAGCACAACAGCTCCGACGCGCTCGTCACCGTTCAAGATCTCAGTTACCCGCGCAGTGATATCGAGAACACGAGCACCAGGAAAGCAGTGACTGTGCACCTTACTTTTACCTAACGTAGCGTGGACGTGTCGGACGGTGGAATCGCCGATGATCACAGCATCGCGTTCCGTTTCGCGAAGAGGGGAGAAGCGGTTCTGAGTGGAGATCTCGAAAACCGGGAGGGGCGAAAAGATTCTTGTCCTGGCTCGCGGCTTCCGCGGAACCACCCAGGCTTCGTGGTGGTGTGTTGGAGCCGGAGTGAATGAAATCATGGCTGATCGTGACCTGGACGCTCGGGACCAATGCTGAGAAACGCACGGAGTAGACGAGGTCAGCGTCAGCGGGTTACTAACGTTAATCACTGATCCGTGTGCATCAGCGCGTGATGTTTCAAGAGCTAAACGCCGGTCTCTCAGCTCAGCTTGTCTCTCTAGAAGGTCAAGGATCTGCTTTTCTACAGCTTCTAATTCAGACTGCACCGCAAGCAATTCAGATTTGTTCTCATCTGCACCAAGAGGTAGATAACATACACCTGATATATTCGCCATTTTAACAGATGGACAGTAAGTTAGCAATGATGCAACCAGTGATGCTATTAATATTTATACTAATTTATGACTCAAGTCTTGGGTATAACCGTCTTTTTAGTGGTATGGGTGTAATATAGACGCAGGATAGACGGGAAAACAAACAAACTCACAGCAGGCAACGAGGCTGACAAAAGCAGTCGATCGCAGGGCGAGCAGCAGTGAAGCGGTGTCTCGCTCTACGACCAACAATCAATGTTCAAACCGTATTTGCGCAAACAAACAAACGCAAACAAACAGACTCACAGCGGGTAACGAGGCTGACAAAAGCAGTCGATCGCAGGGCGAGCAGCAGTGAAGCGGTGTCTCGCTCTACGACCAACAACCAACGTTCAAACCGTATTTGCGCAAACAAACAAACGCAAACAAACAAACTCACAGCGGGTAACGAGGCTGACAAAAACAGTCGATCGCAGGGCGAGCAGCAGTGAAGCGGTGTCTGTGTGTTGGGCTTTAAAGTGATAGTTCAGCCAAAAATGTAAATTAGCCCATGATTTACTCGCCTTCAAGCCATCCTAGGTGTATATGACATTGTTCTCTCAGATGAATACAATCAGAGTTATATAAAAAAATGTCCTGGCTCTTCCAAGCTTTATAATGGCAGTGAATGGCCGGTTTCTGTTTTGAAGTCCATAAAAGTGCATCTATCCATAATAAAAGTGCATCTATCCATCATAAAAGTGCATCTGTCAATCATAAAAGTGGATCTGTCCATCATAAACGTACATCTATCCATTATATAGTGCATATATCCATCATAAAAGTGCATCTGTCCATCATAAAAGTGCATCTATCCCTCATAAAAGTGCATCTGTCCATTATAAAAGTGCATCTATTCATCATAAAAGTGCATCTGTCCATCATAAAAGTGCATCTGTCCATCATAAAAGTGCATCTGTCCATCATAAAAGTGCATCTATCCCTCATAAAAGTGCATTAATCATCATAAAAGTGCATCTGTCCATTATAAAAGTGCATCTATTCATCATAAAAGTGCATCTGTCCATCATAAAAGTGCATCTATCCATCATAAAAGTGCATCTATCCATCATAAAAGTGCATCTATCCATCATAAAAATACATCTATCCATCATAAAAATACATCTATCCATCACATCATAAAAGTGCATCTGTCCATCATAAAAGTTCATCTATCCATCATAAAAGTGCATCTATCATCATAAAAATACATCTATCCATCATAAAAGTGCATCTGTCCATCATAAAAGTGCATCTGTCCATCATAAAAGTGCATCTATCATCATAAAAATACATCTATCCATCATAAAAGTGCATCTGTCCATCATAAAAGTGCATCTGTTAATCACAAAAGTGCATCCATCCATCATAAAAGTGCATCTGTTAATCACAAAAGTGCATCTATCCGTCATAAAAGTGCATCTATCCATCATAAAAGTGCATCTGTGTCACATGCCTGTCCTGTCTTGTGTTGCACATGGGTGTTTTGTTATTTTGGGCCATGTGCTCTTGTCCTTGTCTGATCCCTCCCCCTCGTTACCTGATTATTGTTTGAGTTCTTCCACCTGTCCCCTCTTTATTTGTTCCCTTCTTAAGTCTCCTCTTGTTTGCAGTCTTTGTTGGATCGTTGTCTAATGTTTCCTGTTCCCTGTGATCCTCTAGTAAGTTTCATGTTCTGTTTTTGTCTTATATTTATTAGTTATGTTTTCCATCTCGTGGGTTTTGTTTTGTGTTTATGTTTTCTTTTGTAAATAAATATAATTTCTCCTGCACTTGAGTCCTCATACTTTTTTCCTTACCCGTTCCGTGACATAACAATCCGACCTAATGAGGACTCAGCGGAGAAGAGGGGCCAAGTCAGAGACTGTTCACGTCGCGTCTGCCCAGCGAGAGACTGTTCACGTCACGTCTGCCCAGCAAGAGACTGTTAACGTCACGTCTGCCCAGCGAGAGACTGTTCACGTCACGTCTGCCCTGCGAGAGACTGTTCACGTCACGTCTGCCCAGTCAGAAACTGTGCACGTCCCGTCTGCCCAGTCTGAGACAGATCAGGAAATGCCCATTCGTGTGGCCGCCAAGGAACTTATGGACTATCTGGAGCGTCTGGCTCGGATCCTGGACATGCCCGTGTCCGATGTCCCAGAGCCGGAGCCAGTGTCTCCTGTCCCAGAGCCGGAGCCAGTGTCTGCTGTTCCAGAGCCGGAGGCAGAGCCAGTGCCCTTTCCAGAGCAGGAGGCAGAGCCAGTGCCCGTTCCAGAGCAGGAGGCAGAGCCAGTGCCCGTTCCAGAGCCGGAGGCAGAGCCAGTGCCCGTTCCAGAGCCGGAGGCAGAGCCAGTGCCCGTTCCAGAGCCGGAGGCAGAGCCAGTGCCCGTTCCAGAGCCGGAGGCAGAGCCAGTGCCCGTTCCAGAGCCGGAGGCAGAGCCAGTGCCCGTTCCAGAGCCGGAGGCAGAGCCAGTGCCCGTTCCAGAGCCGGAGGCAGAGCCAGTGCCCGTTCCAGAGCCGGAGGCAGAGCCAGTGCCCGTTCCAGAGCCGGAGGCAGAGCCAGTGCCCGTTCCAGAGCCGGAGGCAGAGCCAGTGCCCGTTCCAGAGCCGGAGGCAGAGCCAATGCCCGTTCCAGAGCCGGAGGAAGAGCCAATGCCCGTTCCAGAGCCGGAGGCAGAGCCAATGCCCGTTCCAGAGCCGGAGGCAGAGCCAATGCCCGTTCCAGAGCCGGAGGCAGAGCCAATGCCCGTTCCAGAGCCGGAGGCAGAGCCAATGCCCGTTCCAGAGCCGGAGGCAGAGCCAATGCCCGTTCCAGAGCCGGAGGCAGAGCCAATGCCCGTTCCAGAGCCAATGCCCGTTCCAGAGCCAATGCCCGTTCCAGAGCCAATGCCTGTTCCAGAGCCAATGCCCGTTCCAGAGCCGGAGGCAGAGCCAATGCCCGTTCCAGAGCCGGAGGCAGAGCCAATGCCCGTTCCAGAGCCGGAGGCAGAGCCAATGCCCGTTCCAGAGCCGGAGGCAGAGCCAATGCCCGTTCCAGAGCCGGAGGCAGAGCCAATGCCCGTTCCAGAGCCGGAGGCAGAGCCAATGCCCGTTCCAGAGCCGGAGGCAGAGCCAATGCCCGTTCCAGAGCCGGAGGCAGAGCCAATGCCCGTTCCAGAGCCGGAGGCAGAGCCAATGCCCGTTCCAGAGCCGGAGGCAGAGCCAATGCCCGTTCCAGAGCCGGAGGCAGAGCCAATGCCCGTTCCAGAGCCGGAGGCAGAGCCAATGCCCGTTCCAGAGCCGGAGGCAGAGCCAATGCCCGTTCCAGAGCCGGAGGCAGAGCCAATGCCCGTTCCAGAGCCGGAGGCAGAGCCAATGCCCGTTCCAGAGCCGGAGGCAGAGCCAATGCCCGTTCCAGAGCCGGAGGCAGAGCCAATGCCCGTTCCAGAGCCGGAGGCAGAGCCAATGCCCGTTCCAGAGCCGGAGGCAGAGCCAATGCTCGTTCCAGAGCCGGAGGCAGAGCCAATGCCCGTTCCAGATCCGGAGGCAGAGCCAATGCCCGTTCCAGAGCCGGAGGCAGAGCCAATGCCCGTTCCAGAGCCGGAGGCAGAGCCAGTGCCCGTTCCAGAGCCGGAGGCAGAGCCAGTGCCCATCTGCCTTCATGGACCTGGACAATCTGGAGCGTCTGGCTCGGATCCTGGACATACCCGTGTCTCCTGTTCCAGAGCCGGAGGCAGAGCCAATGCCTGTTCCAGAGCCGGAGGCAGAGCCAATGCCTGTTCCAGAGCCGGAGGCAGAGCCAATGCCTGTTCCAGAGCTGGAGCCAATGTCTGTTCCAGAGCCAGTGCCTGTTCCAGCGCCAGAGCCAGTGTTTGTGTCTGTGTTTTTTTCTGTGTTTGTGTCTGTGTTTGTGTCTGTTGTTGTGACTGTTACAGTTCTTGTGTCTGTTCCTGAGCCGGTGTCTGCTGTGCCTGAGCCGGTGTCTGCTGTGCCTGAGCCGGTGTCTGCTGTGCCTGAGCCGGTGTCTGCTGTGCCTGAGCCGGTGTCTGCTGTACCTGAGACGGTGTCTGCTGTGCCTGAGCCGGTGTCTGCTGTTCCTGAGCCGGTGTCTGCTGTTCCTGAACCGGTGTCTGCTGTTCCTGAACCGGTGTCAGCTGTTCCTGAGCCGGTGTCTGCTGTTCCTGAGCAAGTGTCTGCTGTTCCTGAGCCGGTGTCTGCTGTTCCTGAGCCGGTGTCTGCTGTTCCAGAGCCGGTGTCTGCTGCTCCTGAGCCGGTGTCTGCTATTCCTGAGCCGGTGCCAGTGTCTGTTCCAGAGCCTCCGCCATGGCCGCCCGAGGGGTCTTCACCGCCCTGGCCGCCCGAGGGGTCTTCACCGCCCTGGCCGCCCGAGGGGTCTTCACCGCCCTGGCCGCCCGAGGGGCCTTCACCGCCCTGGCCGCCCGAGGGGTCATCACCGCCCTGGCCGCCCGAGGGGTCATCACCGCCCTGGCCGCCCGAGGGGTCTTCACCGCCCTGGCCGCCCGATGGACTCTCTGCTTCGCCCTGGCCGCCCGATGGACTGTCTGCTTTGCCCTGGCCTCCCAGGACTAAGCGTTCTGTTCCTCTCGTCCCACCCTGGTCTGTCCCTCCCGTCCCGCCCTGGTCTGTGCCTCCCGTCCCACCCTGGTGTTTCCCTCCCATCCCACCCTGGTGTTTCCTTCCTGTCCCGCCCTGGTCTTATGGAGCGTCTGGTAGCCGCTCCGTAGGGAGGGGGTAATGTCACATGTCTCTCCTGTCTTGTCTTGTGTTGCACATGGGTGTTTTGTTATTTTGGGCCATGTGCTCTTGTCCTTGTCTGATCCCTCCCCCTCGTTACCTGATTATTGTTTGAGTTCTTCCACCTGTCCCCTCTTTATTTGTTCCCTTCTTAAGTCTCCTCTTGTTTGCAGTCTTTGTCGGATCGTTGTCTAATGTTTCCTGTTCCCTGTGATCCTCCAGTAAGTTTCATGTTCTGTTTTTGTCTTATATTTATTAGTTATTTTTTCCATCTCGTGGGTTTTGTTTTGTGTTTATGTTTTCTTTTGTAAATAAATATAATTTCTCCTGCACTTGAGTCCTCACACTTTTTTCCTTACCCGTTCCGTGACAATCTGTCCATGATAAAAATACATCTATCCATCATAAAAGTGCATCTGTCCATCATAAAAGTACATCTGTCCATCATAAAAGAGCATCTGTCCATCATAAAAGTGCATCTGTCAATCATAAAAGTGCATCTATCCGTCATAAAAGTGCATCTGTCCATCATAAAAGTGGATCTGTCAATCATAAAAGTACATCTATCCATCATAAAAGTGCATCTATCCATCATAAAAGTGCATCTATCCATTATAAAAGTGCATCTATCCATCATAAAAGTGCATCTATCATCATAAAAGTGCATCTATCATCATAAAAGTGCATCTGTCCATCATAAAAGTGCATCTATCCATCATAAAAGTGCATCTATCCATCATAAAAGTGCATCTATCCATCATAAAAGTACATCTATCCATCATAAAAGTGCATCTGTCCATTATAAAAGTACATCTATGATCATAAAAGTGCATTTATCCATCATAAAAGTCCATCTGTCCATCATATAGTGGATCTATCATCATAAAAGTGCATCTGTCCATCATATAGTGGATCTATCATCATAAAAGTGCATCTATCCATCATATAGTGCATCTATCATCATAAATGTACATCTATCCATCATAAAAGTACATCTATCCATCATAAAAGTGCATCTATCCATCATAAAAGTGCATCTATCCATCATAAAAGTGCATCTGTCCATCATAAAAGTGCATCTATCCATCATAAACGTACATCTATCCATTATATAGTGCATATATCATCATAAACGTAGATCTATCCATCATAAAAGTGCATCTATCCATCATAAAAGTGCATCTGTCCATCATAAAAGTGCATCTGTCCATCATAAAAGTGCATCTATCATCATAAACGTACATCAATCCATCATAAAAGTGCATCTATCCATCATAAAAGTACATCTATCCATCATAAAACTGTCCATCATAAACGTACATCAATCCATCATAAAAGTGCATCTGTCCATCATAAAAGTACATCTATCCATCATAAAACTGTCCATCATAAACGTACATCAATCCATCATAAAAGTGCATCTGTCCATCATAAAACTGTCCATCATAAAAGTGCATCTGTCCATCATAAAAGTGCATCTATCCATCATAAAACTGTCCATCATAAAAGTGCATCTGTCCATCATAAAAGTCCATCTATCCATCATAAACGTACATCAATCCATCATAAAAGTGCATCTATCCATCATAAAAGTGCATCTATCCATCATAAAACTGTCCATCATAAAAGTGCATCTATCCATCATAAAAGTGCATCTATCCATCATAAAACTGTCCATCATAAAAGTGCATCTGTCCATCATAAAAGTGCATCTGTCCATCATAAAAGTACATCTGTCCATCATAAAAGTGCATCTATCCATCATAAAAGTGCATCTATCATCATAAAAGTACATCTGTCCATCATAAAAGTGCATCTATTCATGATAAAAGTACATCTATCCATCATAAAAGTGCATCTATCCATCATAAAAGTGCATCTGTCCATCATAAAAGTGCATCTATCCATCATAAAAGTGCATCTATCATCATAAAAGTGCATCTATCCTTCATAAAAGTGTCTATCCATCTTAAAGTGCATCTGTCCATCATAAAAGTGCATCTATCCATCATAAACGTACATCAATCCATCATAAAAGTGCATCTATCCATCATAAAAGTGCATCTATCCATCATAAAACTGTCCATCATAAAAGTGCATCTATCCATCATAAAAGTACATCTATCCATCATAAAGGTGCATCTATCCATCATAAAAGTGCATCTGTCCATCATAAAAGTGCATCTATCATCATAAAAGTGCATCTGTCCATCATATAGTGCATCTCTCCATCATAAAAGTGCATCTATCATCATAAAAGTGCATCTATCCATCATAAAAGTGCATCTGTCCATCATAAATGTTCTCATGGCAGCTGATTCAGGATCACCATCATTGCTCATTCTACTCGACCTAACAGTGGCATTCGACACGGTCGACCATACCATCCTTCGGGACCGCCTTCACAATACAGTTGGACTATCGGGAACAGCACTGCAGTGGTTTCAGTCCTACCTCTCTGGCAGGACTGAACGAGTCATTTTAGGAGAATATGAGTCCAGGCTGCTCCCTGTTACGTGTGGTGTTCCGCAGGGGTCGGTTCTCGGCCCTTTTCTATTTATTCTATACCTGCTTCCCCTCGGTTCTGTCATCAGCAGACATGGACTATCTTTCCACTGTTATGCGGATGATTTGCAACTTTATATTAAAACTGCTCCAAGCTCCTCCGCAATCTTGTCGCGACTCAACACATGTCTACTGGAGATAAAGGAATGGTTGGTTAGCAACTTCCTCCAGCTAAATTCCGGTAAAACTGAGGCACTACTTGTTGGAACCCCACAACAGATCCACTCCTCTCCCGTATCTCAATTCATCCTGGACGACCAAGTCATCACTTTCTCTTCCTCAGTTACAAACCTAGGGGTTAGGTTTGACCCGCAGCTGACCTTCAATGAACACATTAAATATATCTGCAAAACCTCCTTCAACCATCTTCGAAATATCTCCAAACTACGTCCTCTTTTAACTCTTTCGGACTCAGAGAAACTTGTTCATGCTTTTATTTCCACCAGGTTGGATTATTGTAACGGACTCTTCATTGGGATTTCTGCCAGAAACATGCAGAAGCTACAATACATCCAAAATAGCGCTGCCAGAGTCCTCATGAGAGTCCGAAAATATGATCACATAACTCCCATCCTACATTCACTCCACTGGCTCCCTGTTTCATCACGGATTGATTTCAAAATTCTGCTATTCACACACAAATGTATCACTGGTCATGCACCACCTTATCTACAAGAACTCATCACCTTGAAATCCTCCTCCCGCACTCTCAGATCATCAGGTCACCTACTTCTTCAGGTCCCGACCACAAGACTTCGCACTATGGGGGACCGAGCTTTCTGCTCAGCTGCACCTCGGCTTTGGAACCACCTTCCGAGTGATCTGAGAGAAGTACAGAGCATGGACACCTTCAAGGCAGAACTGAAGACTTTTTTATTTAGAAAGGCTTTTATGTGCTGATTTTATTGTTCTTAATATTCTGTAGCTATTGTATTGTTGCTCTTTTGTAGCATTTTGAGATTCTTTGGAAGGAAAAGTGCGTTATAAATAAAATCTATTATTATTATTTATTATTATTATAAATGTGCATCTATCCATCATAAAAGTGCATCTGTCCATCATAAATGTGCATCTATCCATCATAAAAGTGCATCTATCCATCATAAAAGTGCATCTATCCATCATAAAAGTGCATCTATCCATCATAAAAGTGCATCTATCCATCATAAAAGTACATCTGTCCATCATAAAAGTGCATCTATCCATCATAAAAGTACATCTGTCCATCATAAAAGTGCATCTGTCCATCATAAAAGTGCATCTATCCATCATAAAAGTGCATCTATCCATCATAAAAGTGCATCTATCCATCATAAAAGTACATCTGTCCATCATAAAAGTGCATCTATCCATCATAAAAGTGCATCTATCCATCATAAAAGTACATCTATCCATCATAAAAGTGCATCTGTCCATCATAAAAGTGCATCTATCCATCATAAAAGTGCATCTATCCATCATAAAAGTACATCTGTCCATCATAAAAGTGCATCTATCCATCATAAAATTGCATCTATCCATCATAAAAGTGCATCTATCCATCATAAAAGTGCATCTATCCATCATAAAAGTACATCTGTCCATCATAAAAGTGCATCTATCCATCATAAAAGTGCATCTATCCATCATAAAAGTGCATCTATCCATCATAAAAGTGCATCTATCCATCATAAAAGTGCATATGTCCATCATAAAAGTGCATCTATTCATCATAAAAGTGCATATGTCCATCATAAAAGTGCATCTGTCCATCATAAAAGTGCATCTATCCATCATAAAAGTGCATCTATTCATCATAAAAGTGCATCTATCCATCATAAAAGTGCATCTATCCATCATAAAAGTGCATCTATTCATCATAAAAGTGCATATGTCCATCATAAAAGTGCATCTATCCATCATAAAAGTGCATCTATCCATCATAAAAGTGCATCTATCCATCATAAAAGTACATCTGTCCATCATAAAAGTGCATCTATCCATCATAAAAGTGCATCTATCCATCATAAAAGTGCATCTATCCATCATAAAAGTGCATCTATCCATCATAAAAGTGCATCTATCCATCATAAAAGTGCATATGTCCATCATAAAAGTGCATCTATTCATCATAAAAGTGCATCTGTCCATCATAAAAGTGGATCTGTCCATCATAAATGGTCTGTATCTCACAATTTTGACTATTTTTCCAACTTGGAATTTATTTATTTTTTTCTCCGCTAGAGAAAACAAAAAAGTAAATTGTGACATTTTATCTCACAGTACTGACTTTTTCTGTCTAGAGTTTACAATTTTCCGGCATGTTTGTCCGGTCGGAGGAAGGCGACGGCATCAGTTTCTCCGACAGATATTTGTTTTATAAACGACTGCAGGGCTCAAATGACCTTCTTTGCCTGTTCCTAAATGACAGAATGATGGTGTTTATATTAAGGTAGAAAGGGAAACGTTTTAATGACAGGTCCTCTCACAGACGCATGTCGCGACTCGTAACATCGGCTACACACACACACACACACACACACACACACACACACCGCTAAATCCACACGAACAGCATCCAAGTAGCTGTCATGGAGGAGGAAAGTGTGTGATTAACTCCAGCCAAGATGCAAAAAATAACATGTCAAAGAAAGAATCAACAAGCTACAAGAAGAGACCTGCGTGTGTTGTGTTTATCAGTGGGATACACACGTCACGTGTGCGCCGGGATCCCGAAGCGCGAGGTGTTTGGGTAGTGTGTTTGGGTAGTGTGTTTTGGTAGTGTGATGTGACCTCGCATGACAGGAGCTTTGCTTCGCTTCATTTTTCTCCAAAGGGCTCATAACCCATGCAATATCTTTTGCATTTGTGTAACGCCATCAACCGAATCAAATCATTCTGTTTATGGTCATTTTAATCCGCCGATATAAGCCTTTCATGAGAGCATTTTTTCTCCGCTCAAAAGATTTCTAAAAGAGTCTCTTCTGCTCACCAAAGATGTTTATTTGATCAAAAATACAGTAAAAACAGTGAAATATTATTCCAGTGTAAATCAGCAGTTTTCTATGTGAATATATAATAAAATGTAATTTATTCCTGTGATCAAAGCTGAATTTTCAGCATCATTACTCCAGTCTTCAGTGTCACATGATCCTTCAGAAATCACTATAATATGATGATTTGATGCTCAAGAAACATTTATGATTATTTTCAGTGTTAAAAACAGTTCATATTTTTGTTGAAACGTCATACATTTTATATTTCAGGATTCTTAAATGAATATAAAGTTCAAAACAACATTTCCTTTAAACCCGAAACCTTTAAACATTAGTGCACATTTAACATTATTAGTGAATCATCACTTTTCTGAACGTGATGAACTTCTAAGATTGAGAATCTGCTGCTGCTTTACTACAAGCGCAAGTAAAATATAATTTCTATTTCCTTAGCATCTCATTATTTGACATCCAGCAGTATTTTGTCTTACTTAATTAACTGTCACGATCCCGTATACGGGATATCTAACTTTACTTCGCTATATTACTATTAAATCCTAATCTAATTATGACAAACTATATATCGTTGGAAAGGTCTAAGACTCCTAAATAGATATTTTAGTGCAGTTTTTTTCTTACAAATTATGTTTGAACAGTAATATATGAATTTATGACAAGAGTGCGCCTCAAAAAACAAAGTTTCAACCTTTGTCACAAAAAGTCGACGCACACACTTTTAATAATTGAAACTTTGTTTTTTAATGCTAAAAGTTCATAATAAAACATAATCTAGTATTCATCAATAAAAAAAGATAAAATTATATTTTAAAAAGTAAAGTAAGAAGTCCTCTAAAAAGTATAATATATTATATATATATATATATATAATTTTATTATTATTATTATATCACATATTTTAGTAGTTATCATAAATTAGGTATCATTTGAAAGCTTACGAACTCAGAATTCATCCTGTGAAAACCGTTTTGAAATTGGATGTTGCGTTATCATAGAAACGGTATTTTTTAATTTGGCCCCTCCCCTTTTGGGCATAATCTTTCATAATTTATTATCAAAACCTTTTCTAATATTGACAAAACACATATATTGTCAGAAAGGTCTGAGTCTCAAGGTTCCATATTGAGTGACAGAAGTGATATTTGGATAGAAATTTATGTATTTGTTACAGCAGAATCCATACAATTAAATTCAATGGAATGCTATCGCACCCGGTGGCTATTTTTGGTATTACGCCTAAACAAAATCTCATGGGAACTTCAATTTTTGTGATATCAACTTGAAATTTGGAACACAACTTGGTTAGATATATAGCTTTCATTTTATAGTAATTTTATAGTAAAAAATATTTTGTAAAATATTTATTTTATATTAAAACAAAATATATTAATAAAGTATATTTGATTTACTGTAAATTATAACTTCCATAACTTTTTCATACTTTAATTTATTGAAGTGCTTTCACTTCAGTAATAATCTGCTGATTGTTTTCTTTAAAACAAGACCAAACTTAGGTCTGTATTCCAAAGCATTCTTGAATTACAACCATTTAATTATGTATAGTGCATTTTAATGTCAATTACAAAAAGCAGGGTGACAGTTAGGGGGTTAAAGCCTTGCACAATGCATTATAACTCTTCAATAATAATTGTAACTAAAGTTAAAATGCATTCTAAAATTTGAGGATTCCTGTTACATCTGAAGTTGGATGTTTGTCGTGTTTTAATGCACTGTTCTTTCTAAAAAGTTATTATTTTATTAATGCACTTTATATTTAAGTGCATTAATAAAATGCACTTTATAGAGTACATCTATAATGCCCTTTATAGAGCTTCATATAAAAATTTTCATTATGTTGTGTATTAGTTTCTCCTTTGTTTATGTCAGAAGAAACATACAAATAAATTATACAAATACAAATATGTAGCCTTTATTTGTTGAAGCACTTCAGATTTTACATCTGAATGGAAAGTCAGATCAGATTTTGACGGCTATTACTGTTGATTTCAGCTTGAAGTTGAAGTACCGGATATGATTCCATGTTTAGAGCGCTTGAACTGAATTAACAGTGAGTTTTAAGCTGAGATGTTATCAGAGCTACTTGCCCATATCAACAGTACTATTATAAAGCCTTTCAAGTTATTATCTGTGTAAATTCACATGCTATTTTTACCTGGCAGCGTCATGAATCAGCCAATGAGCAGCGGCCACACGTGTGCTCGGGAAACCAGCCGTATCAGCAGCTGTCTGCGGCCCACGCAATCTCTGTAAGATGAAGATTTAAAGACGGTTGAGGGGAGTTTTGATTCTTTCATTGATTATCTAAGGGGAATTTCTTCTTGGCTCCTGAGATGCATGAATTTCCCCTAAACATTATTAAATCAAGATACATTTACTGGAGAAGCAAAATGACTGAAGATATTAATTCTTGTTTATTGAAAAAAAATTAAAATGAAGTGAGTTTGTGCTTAAAACAATAAAAAAAATCTGCCAATGGAGTCAGAAAAATAATCTTGTTTTCCCTTTTAATCATTTAGCAGACACTTTTATCCAAAGGAGAGCAATAGAAGCAATTAAAACAACAATAGGACAACAATATGCAGGTGCTGTGACGAGTCTCAGTCTCAGTTAGACAAGCACAGTACACATAGCAAGGTGTTTTTATAGCTATATAATAGAAAACGTGAGTATTAATGGGTGAAGTGTGGACGATAAAGCTGTTGGCAACCAGTGCAGGTTTATGAGGAGAGTGACGTGCGTCTCTTCGGCTTGATAAACACACTCTTGCTGCAGCATCTGGACCAGTTGCAGAGGTTTGACAGTGATGCTGGAAGGAGAGAGCATTACAATAGTCCCGTCTGGAGAGAACAAGAGCTTGGAGAAGGACTTGTGCAGCTCCGATGGGATGGACCTGATCTTCCTGGTGTTGCATAAGACAAATCTGCAGGACCGGCAGTTTTAGCAATGTGTTCTGTGTGAAGTTCAACTGATCATCAATCACATCTTCAAGGTTCCTGGCTGTCCTGGATGGAGTTATGGTTGATGAACCTACAGCTGAATGGAGAAGTTGTGGTGTAGTGTTCGGTTAGTCAAGAACACGATCAGTTCTGTCTTCACAAGGTTTAGTTGATGGTTATGGTCCTTCATGTGAGCAGCTCCCGTCGGATCATCGGGCTGGAATGAGAGGTAGAGTTGTGTGTCGTCAGCATAACAGTGATGGGAAAACATGTAGATGGAGAAGAGAAGCGGTCCCAGCACTGAGCCCTGAGGCACTCCAGTATCTCGATGATAACAGTGATGGGATAAACCATGTTTCTGAATAACAGACACTAGTGATGTCATGTATATGGAGAAGAGAACCGGTCCCAGCACTGAGTCCTGAGGCACTCCAGTATCTACATGATAACAGTGATGGGAAAACATGTAGATGGAGAATATAAGTGGTCCCAGCACTGAGCCCTGAGGCACTCCAGTATCTACATGATAACAGTGATGGGAAAACATGTAGATGGAGAATATAAGTGGTCCCAGCACTGAGCCCTGAGGCACTCCAGTATCTCGATGATAACAGTGATGGGATAAACCATGTTTCTGAATAACAGACACTAGTGATGACATGTAGATGGAGAAGAGAAGCGGCCCCAGCACTGAGCCCTGAGGCACTCCAGTATCTAGATGATAACAGTGATGGGATAAACCATGTTTCTGAATAACAGACACTAGTGATGACATGTAGATAGAGAAGAGAAACGGTCCCAGCACTGAGCCCTGAGGCACTCCAGTATCTAGATGTTAACAGTGATGGGATAAACCATGTTTCTAAATGACAGACACTAGTGATGACATGTAGATGGAGAAGATAAGCGGTCCCAGCACTGAGCCCTGAGGCACTCCAGTATCTAGATGATAACAGTGATGGGATTAACCATGTTCTGAATGACAGATCCTAGTGATGTCATGTAGATGGAGAAGAGAAGCGGTCCCAGCACTGAGCCCTGAGGCACTCCAGTATCTAGATGATAACAGTGATGGGATAAACAATGTTTCTGAATGACAGATCCTAGTGATGACATGTAGATGGAGGTGAGAAGCGTTCCCAGCACTGAGCCCTGAGGCACTCATCTAGTAGCTAGATGTTGGTTTTTAGACGCCCCACCCCTCCACGACACCCTGAAGGACTTACTGAGAGGTCAGACCTGAACTATTGGAGTTCCTGAGATGATGGGTTCGTCATTAAGTTTTACAGCAGGATCTGGTGGTTAACTGTGTCAGTTGAGTGACGCTTTTGAAACCAGACTGGTTGTTGTGTGTAAGAAAGGTTGAGACTTGGTTGTAAAAGACTTGTTCAAGTGATTTAGCAATGAATGGAAGAAGGGTTTTCTTGTAGTGCTTTGAATTAAGTTTATTTTTCTGACCCCATTGACAGATATTTGTTCTTTGTTAAGCACAAACTCACTTCATTTTGTCATTTTGCTTCTCCAGTAAAATTAGTTTGATTTAAAAATGCTTAGAAATATATGCTGGAAAACAAGGAAGAACATAATTTACAATATGTTTCACTGATCAACCTTATAAAGCACAAGGTTTGATCACTTCACCAGTGCTTACTAGCAAAACTGATGGTCAACATCGGAAAATATTTTAAAATAAGTCCCCCTAGGATTTTAGATTAATATCTCACTAATTTAACAAAACATGTGCATGTCAGTAAAGGGCGTCAACTTCATTTATACAGCGCTTTTGACAATATGGACTGTTTCAAAGCAGCTTTACAGTGATAATAGTAAATGAAAGTAACAGAGATTGTTTTGGCTTTACAGCAGCTCTAGAATAAAGTTATTGTCCAGCTAAAGTTAATTTTGATCGATTCACTTCCGTTGCAAAAATCATAGGCCGCTAACACGACACCGTTTGAAAACCCTTAATGCTATCCGGCCGCTCATTCGCACAACAACAGGGGCTCGAGAACGTAAACCTTGAAATAGGTTCCAAGGTGCAAGCCTTGAAGAAAAAAAAAAATATATATATATATATATATATATATATATATATATTATTTTTTTTTTTTTATCTCTGTGCAAGCTTAAAAAACGCAAACCTGAGTAAACGTTTATGGCGTGCACGTGTATTACGTGTTTAGTTTATAGGTATGGTGTTTGAATATATATGTATGCAGGCTTTTGGTCTTCCTTTACAAATTGACCTCAACAAATTACTTGTCTAGCCTTAAAAATGTATAATACAGAATTATTTATCGCTTCCGCCTAGCCATGGAACCGGAAGTATTTTGACAGCGTTTTATCAGTACGAGGTGAAGGGAAGGAGGCC
>NW_027508921.1:0-2500 GCF_051911475.1 Siphateles boraxobius | reverse complement strand
ATACGTGTTTTATTCTCATTCTTCCAGTCTGCATCCTGCATCCATCTAATTAAATATACACTAATTTGCATGCATTTCAGAAATCAGAATGCAAAAATCATGCAGAAATCAGAACATGATAAAGTCAGATTCGTAATTCATCTTTGATTTTAAAGGTTTTTCCAGAGGGGAATTCTGGATATAAATCAGGAAATACTGTCAAACACGAAAAACATACATTTTCACCATGTTTTTAGGAAAGAATTATTGTATAAATTAGGTGAATGATTTATGAAGAATATAGATATGAATAAAACGGTGAGATTTCAAAGATTTCTGACTCAAACTCTCTGCATTTAAACTACAGACGCTAATAGATCAAGTGCAATAAAATAAACTATTAAATGTGTGTTTTGGATGTTTTCTGTCCACTAGTCTGAGAGAAGATGAATGTAATGAAAGAAAACAGTGTTTTTACCTGCAGTGTCTCGCCTTAAACACTAATAAACATTCAAAGAGTCGCAAGTTATATTACCAAATAAAATAATATTAGCCACTTACAACCTCTATTTCCCTTCGACTTCTACATTCTCTCATCATCACTCAAGGGAAACATGGCCTTCGTGAGAGACAAGTTGATTGATTTGGCATGACAAATATAAACAGTTTATCTAGGATTAGTGCTTATTTATTTCTGCTATGATCTCGTAAAAATCCTGCAGGAACTATAATTATGCTCCCAAACGACACGTCTGAGTTATTACAACTGTTCATTGTTTATCAATCATCCAAGCCGAGACGGGAAACACATAAACTGAAAACATGTCACAACGCTGGAAAATTCTAATTAACAGCTTTTATTTGTTGGGAAATATGGACACAAACATATAACAATATTTTATTATGATGATAATAACTCAGTCAAGCTACACTTTATTTGGCCCACTTTAGATATTCTACTAACTATAAGTAACTTGTAAACTCCATGTCAGCTCATTAGAGTATTAGTAGACTGTAGGTTCAGGTTTGTGTAGTTATGAAGCGTATAGTCAGGAGCATCAGAATAAGATTCCCTTTGTAAACGCCAGTTCATCTTCTCCAGGGTTACACGAGGAACCGGAGACGCTTTGCAGATCTACTAATACTCTAATGACTGCTAGTTGTCATGTAGTTGCATAGTTACTCATAGTTACTCGTCGATTGCAATCCCTCGTTTCATGTCTTCGATTCTGCCTTGTTTCCCTTCTTGAAAATAGTTACAATATCGGCGTCTCTGAGGATATGTTTACAGAAACGATCTGAAGAGAAAACGCAAAAGTGCCGTTGCGTTATCACTTTTTATTCTGCGTTCAGACGAGCGTTACGGGGGGAAAATCTGCGTGCATATGGTGACGCAAAAGTGTGTGAAATTCGATGTAGTATGCACTCCAGGCTGCTAGGGGGTGATGTGGGGCACTTCCACACAACAACACCAAGTCTGCGCACCTGCGTACAACCTTCCTTCTACTTCTCTCCCTAGTAGCGCGAAATCAAAACATGGCGAAGCAAACAGCGAAACGACTCTTGTACGTTTATCAGAACTTGAAGGTCCGACGTATGGAAATAATCCGACATGTTGGTTGTTATTTTCCTGTACTGGCGCATGCCTGTGACGTAAACGCGTACGCTACGAGAGCCGCCGTGAGCAGATTCGCGTTTTTACCCTTTAGACGGGAACGCGACGGTGGAGCGTTTTTAAGATTTCTACTGGAGGGTGGTTTCACTTTTTTGCGTTTTTAAGCCCCGAAAACCTCGTCGCAGGAAGTGTTTCGCTCTCCCATATATCTTATGGAAAAATTTTCGGGTGAGTTCGGGTCCTCCGTTCTTAAAGACCCCGGCAGGGACTCCAGCTTTTGAACAACAACTTTTGGTACACGATAAAAGGTCCTCATGGTTTCTCTGTTTGGTCGATTTGAGCAACCTAAACACGCAAAACATAGGCATTTTGAGTTTGTTATAGTGCTTTCTAAATGTCATAGATATATACACTAGATGTCGCCTCGGGGTTCTGAGCATGCGTCAAATCAGCCGCCATCTTGGAATAGGGGTCTTGTCATAGGAAGTAGCTGGGTAACGCTGAATTCATGGATGATGCCGGACTTTTGTGCTGCGTATGGATGTTCACACGAACGTAATCTAAAAACCAGACAGCAAGGGATTACATTTCACAAGAATGTAAACTTTTGTAATATTTTTTTAATTTCTCTGGACTCAATGATAAATACATGTCTGACCGTTGGAACGAACCAAAAAAACTAGAAAATCGCATTCATGACGATTTATGGTGATTTTATTTGCGTTAGAGCTTTTCCTACATTGACTGTTGCATTAAAGAGGAGGCGCTCTCCTGATCCAAGATGGCGGCTCTATTGACGCATTCGTTCCAATGAACTGCCGTAGCTAAGACGACATCTAGTGTATATATCTATGCCTAAATGTAACAAATCACTTCCTGCCCTCCATCTGCATTTCGCGCCATGGC